>NC_057388.1:1280172-1522561 GCF_019320065.1 Cervus canadensis
ATTAAGTTCAAGCTTAGTTTGTTATTTTTCTGTCTACTTCTTGAGGTATAAAGTTAAATTGTTTATTTGAGATATTTTAAAATCTAAACATTTATCACTTTACACTTTCTATTAGAACTTTTTATGTTGCATTTTGTTTTCATATGTTGTGTTTTAATTTTCATTTATCAGAATATTTTTGATTTCTCTTTTTGAATTCTTCTTCATATCATTGACTGTTCTTAAACATGTTGTTTTAACCTTTCCAATATTTGTGATATTTTCAGTTTCCCTCTCTTTTCTCCCTTTCTAGTTTTATACTCTTCTGGTCACAACAGATGTTTTATATAATTCCAATTTCTTCTTAAATTTGATCAAACTTTTTTTTTGTGGCAACATATAATTTACTCAGAAAAATGCCCCATGTGCTCTTGGTAAGAATGTGTATTCTTTTTCTTTACTGGTGAAATTGTCTGTGTATGTCTGTTAGGCCCATCTAGTCTAAAATTTAGATTAATTCTAATGTTTTACTAGTTTTCAGTCTGCATGATCTATCTACTGTTGTTTGTGCAGTCAATACCATCAGGAAAATCTATTCAGGTGTTCTCATCCTATGTATCAAGTGTCCCAACCTAGTGAGTTTTCCCAAGTAAGACCTCAAGTGCCTAATGTGTCTTGTCTCAATGTTATATCTGTGGAGCTCTCTGACCCTATCAGGTCGCCAATTTTCTTCTGAAGTGTGTCATATATAAGAGATTCCTTTTCTAAGTAACAAAAGAAAATCCATGGCTCTTGTGCTTGTCCTTTAACTGCCCATGGTCACCAGTTTCTCATTAGCTGTCTGCAGTGCACCCTTGCAATCAATGACCAACATCCTTATGTTGTTGCCCCATTTGGGCAAATGTTTGAATCATCACATCATCCAGTGTATTATACTTTACAGGAGGTTTTTTCCTAAGTCACTAGTGGTGAAATAATATCAATTATCCTGTTGCCTAGAGCAGGAGATCTTCATGCTCCCCTTACACTGCTGGGAGGTATCTTCTTTGTCCCCTGGACAGGGAGTGAGTGAGTCAAAAGCCCATCTTACCATTTCTTAGATAACTACTGTTATCTCTTATATGTGCTAGTCAGAGTTTTCTGAAAAGCAGGCACTAACACAAAATTAAGTAGGCAAGGGTTTTATTGAAGTCATGCCTATGAAAGAAAAAGAGGAGGGAGTCAGAGAAGTGAAAGGCTTCCTACTCCTTATGCAAATCTAACATTTGTGAAAACAAGATGGACAGGCAGATTAACTGGTAAGTGTCTAAAGCTACAGGCAAAATGTTCACTTATGCTGATGGGGGATTCACTGGGTAATTACTGCCCAGAGGTGTCTTCCATCTTGCCAAGACAGGCCTTTATGAGCATCCCTGACACACTCAGTCATTGGTTGTGAAGAGTCAATGAAAGAAAAGTGGATTCAAGGTAAACACAGTGACAAATTCAGAAGGGAGACTGCCTAGGTCAATCTTGGCTTCCATAATAAATCTGAGCTGAGCACTATCATGATCCCCAAACACAGAGCTGTCTAAGGTGGTTTTAGACTGCTCCAAACTTACTCTGTATCTTATAGCTATCTGTATCCTTTGAATTGTTAGTAAAATTTGATATTGAGTAAAAAGTCTGATGTTTGTGAGTCTGATTTGACATTTTGCTCTATTATCTTATTTTTTCTTAGTAAAATAAGAATTTCACTAATACTGATAGTTAAGTGATGCCAGCTTTTAATCTGATGCTTTAAAATAAAAAAAAAAGGTAATTCTAAACATAACTGAAATACGTTTATCCAATTTATTAGATGAAAATAATATTTTGGAAATTTATTCAGTTACTCAAAGGTACTATATCAGATATTTTTATAAATCTTATTTTAAATTTACTTTAAAACTTTGGGAATTGGTTTTTGGAAGATCTGTGACTTAGTGGCATATATGAATATTACCTTAGTGTCAAATTTGTTTACAGAAAGGGAAAGTTTGTTTGTTTGTTTCTTTACAGAAAGAAATAGGATCATAAGATAGAGACGATGAATCAAACAGTCAATATGTGTACCTATTGATTAATCATGTTTGCTATAATTTTATGTTTATTTCTATTTTTCAGTTCATATATAAAATTAGCCTGTAACTTTCCCTTCTTATTTACTTGGAACTATTTACATTTATAGCAACTTAACCATTTGATGTCATATTTCGTTTTCTCTAAATGCTCCTACAATCTCCATCTTCCAGATTATTTTGTGTCAAGTGCTATACATATATTGTTGCTTTCCTATAGTTATTTCATATGTATACCTAAAACATGGGCTTTTAGGTGGCATTAGTGGTAAAGAAGACACCTGCCAATACAGGAGACATAAGAGACACAGATTCAGTCCCTGGTTCCAAAAGATTCCCTGGAGAAAAAAATGGACACCCACTCCAGTATTCTTGCTGGAAAATCCCATGGACACAGGAGCCTGTTGGGCTATTGTCTATAGGGTTTCAGAGTAGGACACAACTGAAGCGACTTCAGTTCAGTTCAGTTGCTCAGTCATGTCTGACTCTTTTCAACCGCAAGGACTGCAGCACACCAGTCCTCCCTGCCCATCATCAACTCCCAGAACTTACTCACACTCATGTCCATTGAGTTGGTGATGCCATCCAACCATCTTAGCCTCTGTTGCTCCCTTCTCCTCCTGCCTTCAATCTTTCCCAGCATCAGGGTCTTTTCAAATGAGTCAGTTCTTTGCATCAAGTGGCCAAACTATTATTAAAATTTCAGCTTCAGCATCAGTCCTTCTAATAAATATTCAAAAACTGATTTCCTTTAAGATGGACTGATTGAATCCCCTTGCCGTCTCAGGGACTCTTAAGAGTCTTCTCCAAACCATCGTTCAAAAGCATCAATTCTTTGGCGTTCAGCTGTCTCTATAGTCCAACTCTTACATCCATTCATGACTACTGGAAAAAAAAATGTATATATATAGCTTTTACTAGATGAATCTTTGTTGGCAAAGTAATGTCTCGGCTTTTTAATATGCTGTCTAAGTTGTTCATAACTTTTCTTCCAAGGAGTAAGTGTCTTCTAACTTCATGGCTGCAATCACCATCTGCAGTGATTTTGGAACCCCCCCCCCCCAAATAAAGTCTGCACTGTTTCCCCATCTATTTGCCATGAAGTGATGGGACCAGATGCCATGATCTTAATTTTCTGAATGTTGAGACTTAGCACATACTTAAAAGATAAACTGTTTTTTTTTTTTTTTTGATAAACTGTTTTGCTAAGTATTACTGTTACATCAATATCATGCCTAAAAGTCTATCAGTAATTCATCAATATAATCATATATCCAGTCAGCATATGGTCTCCTAGTATGGGTTGATGTTTCTAAAATTTGTTGTTGTTCAGTCGCTCAGTCATGTCTGATTGTTTGTAATCCCATGGACTGCAGCATGCTAGGATTCCCTGTCCTTTGCAATCTCCTGGAGTTTGCTCAAATTCATGATGCCCATTGAATCAGTGATTGAATCCAAACGTCTCATCCTCTGTCATCCCCTTCTGTTCTGCCTTCAATCTTTCCCTGCATCAGGGTCATTTCTAAAGAGTCAGCTCTCCACACAGGTGATCAAAATATAAAATTCTGCCTCAGTTCTTCCAAAGAATAATCTGGATTGACTTCCTTTAGGACTGACTGATTTGATCTCCTTGCTATCGAAGGGACTCTCAAGCATCTTCTCCAACACCACAATTCAAAAGCATCAATTCTTCAACTCTCAGCCTTCTTTATGGTCCAACTCCCACATCCATACATGACTACTGAAAAAGCATAGCTTTGACTAGATGGACCTTTGTCAGCAAAGCAATGTTTCTGCTTTTAAATAAGCTATGTTGTTCATAGCTTTTCTTACAAGGAGCAAGCATCTTTTAATCTCATGGCTGCAGTCACCATCTGCAGTGATTCTGGAGCCCAAGAAAATAAAGTCTGTCACTGTTTTCATTGTTTCTCCATCCATTTGCCTCTAAGTAATGGGTCTGGATGCCATGATTTTAGTTTTTTGAACGTTGAGTTTTAAACCAGGTTTTTCACTCTCCTCTTTCATGTTCACAAGAGGGTTTTTAGTTCCTCTTTACTTTCTTCCATACAGGTGGTATCATCTGCATATCCGAGGTTATTGATATTTCTCCTGGCAATCTTGATTCCAGCTTTGATTCATCCAGCTCAGCATTTCACATGATGTACTCTGCACAGAAGTTAAATGAACAGGTTGACAATATACATCCTTGACGTACTCCTTTCCCGATTTGGAACCAGTCCGTTGTTCCTTGTCTGGTTCCAACTGTGGCTTCCTGACCTGCTACAGCTCTTGCAGGATGCAGGCAAGGCTCTCTGGTATTCCCAGCTTTTTAAAAATTTTCCAGCTTTGTTGGTCCTTTATTGAACAGGAATCTGGTGGTGTGGAATCAACGATGAGAGAGTGAAAGAAGGAAAGAAGCTAATATTCCCTGGGTTAGGCAGCCGGTTTTCGTGTTCCAGGGAACCAGCCATATATATATGTGTGTGTATGTATATATATATATATATATATATATATATAAAGAGAGAGAGAGAGAAAGAGACAGACAGACAGACAGACACGGGGACCCAAGCTCTGATGGAGCAAAGGTGTTTTAATCAACATGGTGTGGGCATATATACTGTCTTATAAGGTAGGTTTTCTCAGCAAAGATAAAGATTAAAATTCCAGACTTACAAAACATAAGGCGATCACTTTTACCGTATGGTTCATAAGAAGGAAGAGGGTACTTATCGCCCTATTGAAAAACCAACGAAGGAGATGCCTGGATTCCTCAGCCCTGGGAGAGGGGAGAGGATTGCTTCTTCTCTTAATTCCTGAATATTCAGGAATTAATAAGGAACAGAGGATTGCTGATAGATCCAAAACAGCACACAGGAAGCCTCCTGTTAAATGTTTCCTGACACAGTTTGGTGTGATTCACACAGTCGAAGGCTTTGGCATAGTCAACGAAGCAGAGGTAGGTGTTTTTCTGGAACTCTCTTGCTATTTGTATGATCCAACGAATGTTGGCAATTTGGTCTCTGGTTCCTCTGCCTTTTCTAAATCCAGCTTGAACATCTGGGAGTTCTAGCTTGAAGAACTTGAAACCTAGCTTTTTGAATTCTGAGCATTACTTTTCTAGCATGCAATATGAGTGCATCAGTGTGGTAGTTTGAATGTTTTTGATATTGCTCTTTTTTAGGACTGGAATGAAAATTCTTTTACAGTCCTGTGACCGCTGCTGAGTTTTCCAAATTTCCTGGCATATTGAGTACCAGCAAATACCTTTTTTTTCTTAAATACCTTTTTTTTTTTTCTTTTCTTGTTGTGATTCAAACACATTTTCAACAATAGCCTCCAATTTTAGGTGAGATAATTCCCCTCATGGCTCAGATATGAGAGAATCTGCCTGCAATGTGAGAGACCTGGGTTTGACCTCTAAATTGGGAAAATCCCCTGGAGGAGGGCATGACAACCCATTCTAGTATTCTAGCCTGGGGAATCCCAATGGATAGGTGAGCCTGGCAGGCTACAGTCCATGGGGTCACAAAGAGTCAGACATGGCTGAGCAACTAAGCATAAACAATAATTCTTAGAATAGGGAAAAACTTGCAATAGAACTTATCATTTTCTCCTTAATGTGCTTAAGTCCATGAATTTGAATGGCTTTGTAATTGTACTCATTGCAAAGGACAAATGTGTTAGGACAGGTCGAGAAATCATCAGTAGCCTTTACTCTGGTGAGGGAGATGGAAGGAAGAACCAGGATTTCCTTAAACTAGCAGGAAAAACTAGCACAGTAGATGCTTCCTGATATGGACCTTCTTCATGTTGAGGCCCACGAGAATCCTAGGGACATGAGAACAGGGTAAGTGTTTTACATGAAGTTAAATTTTTGAGTAATAGAAAATCAACTTGTCCTTGGCAGAAAATCATGATGGGCCTTAATTCATGGGAGAAAGGAGGATCCTTCTAAGATCAAATGGTCCAGTGTGACCGGTTGAACCAAGCTTTTACATTCATTATTGCTATCTTATATTTATTTCCTAATATCACAGGAATTGAAGAGAAAGTTTTATCCAATGCTGTACATAATGGGTGCTCCTACATGGGCGGGACATTTGTATACCCATGGCCGATTCATGTCGATGTATGGCAAAAACCACCACAATATTGTAAAGTACTTTTTAAAAATTAAAATTAAATTAAAATTAAAATCTAATTATTTTTTTTAAAGGGGGAATGTGTTGTCAGAAGGACATACAAAGGCCCATTTATGAATTTGGTCTTCCTATGTGTTCTCATAAAATGTATAAATTGATTCAGGTATCCCTAGATCAGATCATATTTTAATACATGATGGCAAATGTTTTTGTTGTTGTTGTTGCAGAATGAAAGGAAAATAAGTTCTAACCTGTAGCTGTTCAACTTAAAATTAAGAGGGCATGGGCCTAATTTTCTGTGGCACACAAAACAAGCATTTCAATAAACGGTCATGAGAATGTGACATAACAACCTCAAAAACATGCAGCAAAATGTAATTATTAGTATACTTGACAGGCATATGAGTTTTATCTATAATTTTCAGCCTGCTACTGTGACTTATGGGAGCAACTCATCTACCTGCTTAACCTCTCCTCATCTACACAAAGAAAATTTCCCAAAAGTGAATGGAGGTCTGAAGTTTTCATCACACTTGCTCCTGAACCAAATTCTTCCAAGGATGTGGATTATTTGGTACACCAAGATCCTAATTAAGGGGTATTGTTTAAAATAGGAGAATAATTACACCAAGCTATTTTGTTAGTCATTCTATCAGGAGCAAGTGAATGAAGACAGATCATATTCCACATACAGAAGTAGATAAAGTGCCTTGTATATGTGACTGAAAGTTCTAAATGATTCATCTCAGGATAAACTGCTGTCAACATAATTACATGAAAAATGTCTTTAAAAGTCTAATCAGATTTAATGTGCTTGAAAATGAATTTAATAAATTGCAACTTTTGTCTTGAAACAAAAAGCCTAATTTTCATGTATTTTCACATGAATGAGTTTAGCTAAATTTTTCAAGGATGTTTCACAGGTTTGAAATCAAGAGTACAAATTACAAGAACAAACTCAAGAGAACAATATTTGACCTGGGTTTATTATTTTAGTTACTAAGTAGTGTACCAGACTCAAATAGAATAGAATAAATTCAGAAACAAACATTTACATTGTCAGTATCTTAGATAAGTGTGCATCTTCAAGTCAATTTCATGTTTACAAAGCAAATTTGGCTAATCATATATTAGTTTACATATTAAAACGTGATTTCTGGAACTGATAGGTCTTTAGTACAAACTATAGCAGCTTGTGAGGAAAATTTGAATCAGGTATATCTGGGTGGTGGTTCAAACTCATCCTATCTCATCTTTTAATGTGTGAGTTCACATCCTGTAATCATAGGTCTGTGTGGGTCCTCATGATCTTTCCAACCAATGATCACAACTTTCACCTAATTGATTATCTCAAATTATTTCTCAAATCTAACTTCTACACAGCTACCTGAATGATCATCAAGTGTTATGTCTTATATCTCACAGCAAAAGAAGTGCCAGAATAATGAAAAATGATTATACTAGAGGAAATAATGAAAGTGTGAGAAAGAAAACATAAGAAATTTATTTTATATATTACTTTTGGAGTGTGAAGGTTTTTTTTTGTTGTTGTTTATTTTTGTTTGTTTTGTTTTTATAATTATGAAAAAGTAAAAGTCATGAATTGGCAGATTAATAAATTTTCCCTATCAATTTTAAATGCATGGAGAAAAATATCAGAAAATATTTCATGGGGAAAAATATTAGAAAATATTTAAAAGCAAATGAGAACCTAGAAAAATGCCCTCAATTTTTAAAACACATAAATTATAGGTTCATTAAAATATAAGAAAATACACACAAATGAACAGCAAAAGAAACAATAGAAAATGGATAAAGGGTACAAACGATGTGTTAAAAAGGAAAAATAGTAAGACTTAAAATATTGAGGTGAATTGGTTTACAACATTACATAAATTTCATGTCTACAACATTAAAATTAAGCTCATGCACATCCTACAGTGTGCTCACCACCTAAAGTCTAGGATCCATCCATCACCATACAATTAGCCCCCTTTATCTATTTCACTTTCTTCATGTATACAGCCTTGTCATGGCAAAATAACTTAAATAACTCAATGAAGTTGTAAACAATGTAGTGCAGGGCCTCCCAAGTTAGACAGGTCACAGTGAAGAATTCTGACAAAATATCGCCTACTAGAGGAAGAGATGGCAACCCACTCCAGTATTCTTGCCAGGATAAACCTATGAACAATAAGAAAAGGCAAAAAATATGAAACTGGAAGATGAGCCACCCATCTAAGAAGGTGTCCAATATGCTACTGGGGAAGAGCAGAGGTGATTGCTAATAGCTCCATAAAGAATGAAGTGGCTGAGCCAAAACAGAAGTGATGCTCAGTTGTGGATGTGTCTGGTGGTGAAAGTAAAATCTGAAGCTGTAAAGGAAAATATTGCATAGGAACCTGAAATGTTAGGCCCATGAATCAAGGTAAACTGGATGGTCAAAAAGGAGATAACAAGACTGAACATCAATATCTTAGGTATCAGTGAACTAAAACAGATGGGAATTGGTGAATTTAATAAGGATGATAATTATATATCCTACAATGGGCAAGAATCCTTTAGAAGAAATGGAGTAACCTTCATATTCAATGAAAAAGTCTGAAATGCATTACTTGGGTGCAAACTCAGAAACAACATAATGATCTCGGTTTGTTTCCAAGGAAACCATTCAACAGTAATTCAAGTCTAAGCCCCAACCACTGATGTTATAGAAATAGACGTTGGCTGGTTCTGTGAAGACCTACAACACTTTCTAGAACTAACCACCAAAAAAAAAAAAAAAAAGTCCTTCTCATCATAGGGAATTGGAATTCAATAGTAAGAAGTCAAGAGATACCCAGAATTGTGGGCATGCTTGGCTTTGGAGCACATAAGGAAGCAGGGCAAAAGCTAATGGAGTTTTGTCAAAAGAACATACTGGTTGCTAGCAACCACCCTTTTCCAACAACAAAACAGATGACTATACATGGACATCACCAGATAATCAATGCCAAAATCTGATTATGTTCTATGCATCTGAAGATGGAAAAGCTCTATACATTCAGTAAAAACAAGATCAGGAGCTGATTGTATCTCAGATTATGAGCTCCTTATTGCAAAATTCAAGCTTAACTTGAGGAAAGTAGGGAAAACCACTAGGTCATTCAAGTATGATCTAAATCACATCCCTTATGATTATAAAATGGTGGTGATAGATTCAAGGGATTAGATCTGGTAGACAGAATGTCTGAGGAACTATGCACATAAGTTCCACTGCACAGGAGGCAGTGATAAAAATCATCCCAAAGAAAAATAAATGCAAGAAGGCAAAAATGGTTGTCTGAGTAGGCTTTACAAATAGCTGAAGAAAGAGGAGAAGTGAAAGGCAAGGGAGAAAGGGAAGGGTATACTCAACTGAATGCAAGAGTTCCAGAGAATAACAAGGAGAGACAAGAAAGCCCTTTTAAATGAAAAATGCAAAGAATAGATGAAAACAATAGAATGGGAGAGACTAGAAATGTCTTCAAGAAAATTGGAGATATCAAGGGAACTTTTTATGCAAGAATGAGTACAATAAAGATAGAAATGTTAAGGACCTCACAAAAGCAAAAGAGACTAAGAAGAGGTGGCAAGAATGCACAAATGATCTATATAAGAAAATCTGAATGACCCAGATAACCACAATGTTGAATTCACTCATCTACAGACAGACATCTTGGAATGTAGAGTCAAGCAGACCTTAGGAAATATTATTAGGAATAAAGATAGTAGAGGTGATGAAATTCAAAATCTGAGTTACTTAAAATCCTAAAAAATGATGCTGTTTAAGTGTTGCACTCAATATGTCAGTAAATTTGGAAAACTCATCAATAACTACAGGATTGGAAAAGGTCAGTTTTCATTCCAATCCCAAAAAAGGGCAATGCTCAAAAATGTTCAAACTATCATACAATTGTGTTTATTTCACAAGCTAGCATGGTTCTGCTCAAAAACCTTCAAGATAGTCATCAGCAGTACATCAACTGAGAAATTGCAGATGTACAAGCTGGGTCTCAAAGAGGCAGAGGAACAAGAGATCAAATTGCCAGCACTCATTGGATCATGGAGAAAGCAAGGGAGTTCCTGAAAAACATCTGCTTCATTGAATAAGCTAAAGCCTTTGACTTTGTGGACCACAGCAAACTGTGGAAAATTCTTAAAGAGTTGGGAGTACTAGAACACCTTACCTGTCTCCTGAGAAACCTATATGTGAGTCAAAAAGCAATACATGGATCTGTACATGCAACAATTGACTGGTTCAAAATTGAGAAAGGAGAAGGAGAAAGCTATACATTTTCACCCTGCTTATATAGCTTGTATTTAGAGTACATCATGTGAAATGCCCAGCTAGATGAATCACAAGCTGGAATCAAGATTGCCTGGAGAAATATAGCAGTTGGTACCACTCCGACGACAGAAAGTGAAGAGGAACTAAACAGCCTCTTGATGAGGGTAAAAAAGAACAGTGAAAAATCTGGATTGAAATTCAACATTATAAAGCTAAAATCATGACATCTTGTCCCATCACTTCATGGAACATAGAAGAGGAAAAGTGGAAACTCTAATCAATTTTATTTTCCTGGGTTCCAAAAATCACTGTGGATGGTAACTGAAGCCATGAAATTAAAAGACACTTGCTTCTGGGAAGGGAAGCTATGACAAATCTAGACAGGATAGACATCACTTTACCAGAAAGTCCATATCATCAAAGCTACAGTTTTTCCAGTAGTCAAAGAAATGATGCTTTTGAATTACGGTGCCAGAGAAGACACTTAAGAGTTCTTTTTACTGCAAGAAGATCAAATTAGTCAATTCTAAGTGAAATCAACACTGAATATTCAATGGAAGGATAGTTGCTGAAACTGAAGATCCAATTCTTTGACCACCTAATGGGAAGAGCTGACTCATTTTAAAAGACTCAGATGCTGGGGATGATTGAAGGCAAAAGGAGAAGGGGGCAACAGAGGATGAGATGGTTAGATATCATCACTGATTAACTGGACATAAATTTGAATAAACACTGGGAGATATTGGAGGACAGAGTAGTCTGGCCTGCTACAGTACATGAGGTCTCAAAGTGTCAGACACAACTTAGTGATTGAACAACAACAAAATCTATTTCACCTTCCTTTACAGCCACATTTTCCCACTGGTAACCACCAGACTTCTCTGTATCAGCAATTATTTTCATTTTGTTTTGTTTTTATTTGGTTTTCTTTATATTCTTCATATGAGTGCAATTGTATAGTATTTCTCTTTTTATCTTATCTGACTTATTTCATGAACATAATGCCCATGAAAGTGAAAAGTGAAAGTGAAGTCGCTCAGTAGTGTCCAACTCTTTGCAACCCCGTGGACTGTAGCCTACCAGGCTCCTCCGTCTATGGGATTCTCCAGGTAACAGTACTGGAGTGGGTTGCCATTTCCTTCTCCAGAGGATCTTCCTGACCCAGGGATCAAACCCAGGTCTCCCGCATTGCAGACAGACGCTTTACCCTCTGAGCCACCAGGGAAGTCCTACATAATGCCCATAAGGCACATCATGTCACAAATGCCAATGTTTTATTCTTTTTTTATGACTGAATAATATTCCAGCATATATGTGTGTGATATATGTAATGTGATTTTATGTATATGTCATGTATGGGCTTCCCAGGTGGCTCAGTGATAAAAGAATCTGCCTGCAAATGCAGGGTACCAGAGATGTGAGTTCAATCCCTAGGTTAGGAAGATCCCCTGGAGTAGGAAATGCCAACCCACTCCGGTATTCTCATCTGGAAAATTCTGTAGACAGAGGAACCTATTGGTCTACAGTCCATATGGTCCCAAAGTGTCAGACATGACTGAGCATGCACACATGCACATTAATTACAAAGCTCTGGGTTACAGAGAAGTGATTTCCTGCACCACACAGTCCTGGGTAAGGTCAGTAGAAGGACAGGAGAACATGTACATGCCCAAGATGCTATCAGTTATGCTAACAGCCGTGTATTTCTCAAGATTATGTTGGCTACATGGGGTCTTTTATGGCTCCATACGAATTCTACAATTTTTGTCCTGTTTATGTGAAAAATGTCATTAGAATGTTGACAGGAGTTGCACTGAATCTGTAGATTGCTTTGGGTAGTATGGAGATTTTAACATTATTAATTGCTACAATCAATGAGAGTGGAATAATTTTTCTATTTCGTTATTGTTATTGTTTAATCACTAAGTCATGTCCATGTCTTTGCAACCCCATGGACATACTAGGTCCCCCTGTCTTTCACTATCTTCCAGAATTTGGAGCTTCTCAGGTGGCACAAGAAATAACCTTCCTGCTAAATGCAAGAGACAAGAGATACAGGTTATATTCCTGCGTCGGGAAGATCCCCTGGAGGAGGGCATGGCAACTCACTCCCGTTTTCTTACCTGGAGAATCCTATGGATAGAGGCAGCCTGAAGGGCTACAGTACATAGGGTTGCAAAGAACCAAACATGACTGAAGCAACTTTGTACATATGCATGCATGTCTACTGAGTTGGTTATGCTATCTAGCCATCTCATCCTCTGTCACCCACTTCTCCTTTTGCCTTCAATCTTTCCCAGAATAAGTCTTTTCCAATAAGGAGACTCTTTGCATCAAGTGGCCAAAATATTGGAGCTTCAGCTTCAGTCCTTCCAACTGATATTTGGGCTTGATTTCCTTTAGGACTGACAGGTTTGGTCTTCTTGCAGTCCGAGGAACTCTGAAGATTCTTCTCCAGCACCACAGTTGGAAAGCAACAGTTCTTGGTCTTAGGGTGATTAGCTTTTCACCATTGGGTGTGAATTAAAATTAAAAGATGCTTGCTCCTTGGAGGAAAATCTATGACCAACATAAACAGCATATTAAAAAGTAGAAATGCTATTTTGCTGACAAAGGTCCATCTAGTCAAAAGTATGGTTTTTCCAGTAGTTATGTATGGATGTGAGAGTTGGACTATAAAGAAAGCTGAACACCAAAGAATGATGGTTTTGAACTGTGGTTTTGGAGACGACTCTTGAGAGTCCCTTGGACTGCAAGGAGATCCAACCTGTCAATCCTAAAGGAAATCAGTCCTGAATATTCATTGGAAGGACTGATGCTGAAGCTGAAACTCCAATACTTTGGCCACCTGATTCAAATAACTGACTCACTGGAAAAGACACTGGCGCTGGGAAAGATTGAAGGCAGGGCGAGAAGGACAATAGAGGATGAGATGATTGGATGGCATTACTGACTCGATGAACATGAATTTGAGCAAGTTCCGGGAGGTGGTGATGGACAGGGAAGCCCGGTATGCTGCAGTCCATGAGGTCGCAAAGAGCCATACAGGACTGAGTGACTGAATTGAACTGAATTTGGGTGTAAATTCAGCTGTGCATTTCTCATGTATGACCTTTATTATGTTGAGCTATGTTCTTTCTATACTTCTTTTTTAATTGAGAGTTTTTATCATAAATAGATGTTAAATGTTGTCAAACTCTTTATCTGCATCTGTTGAGGTGATCATATGATTTTTGTTCTTTATTTTGTTAATGTAGTATAGCATGTTGATTGATTTGCAAATGTTGAACCATCTTTGCACCCCTGGAATAAATCTCACTTGGTCAGGATATAAAATTACTTATTGTCATGTTAAATTTGCCAATATTTTGTTGAGCATATTTTTAATTATGTTCATCAGTGGTACTGGCCTGTATTTTTTCTTTTTGTTTGTTTTTTGAGTCTGGTTTTGGTATGGGGTGATATGTTTGTAAAATGATTTGGTAAGGAGTCCTTCCTCTTTAGTAATTTGGAAGATTTTGAGAAAAGATAAGTGTTAAATTGTCTTTAAATGTTTGGTAAAATTTACCAGTGAAGATACCTGATCATGGGATTTTGTTTTGTGGCAGGTTTTTGATTACTGTTTAAGTATGCTTAGTAGAATCCATCTCCTAATTCAAGAACTTCAGGTGTATACCTGGGTCAGGAAGATCCCCTGGAGAAGGAAATGGCAACCCACTTCAGTACTCTTCCCTGGGAAATCCCATGGACAGGGGAGCATGGTGGGCCACAGTCCATGGAGTCACGAAGAGTTAGGCACAACTTATTGACTAAATAACAACAACATCTTTACTAGCAGTCATGCATTCAGATTTTCTATATTTTCTATATTTCATGATTCAATCTTGGAAAGTTTTATGACTCTAAGAATTTTTCCAGGTTGTACTATTTGTTAGCAGATAGCTGTTCATAGTATTCTCTTATAATTTTTTGCATTTCTGTGTTATTCATTGTAACATTTCTTTAATTTCTGAGTGTATTTATTTGGCCCTCTTTTTCTTTTTTTTCTTAGTAAGTCTAGGTAAAATTTTGTCAGTCTTGTTTATTTGACTAAAGAATCAGCTCTTAGTTTAACTGATCTTTATGTTACCATTTCATTCTCTATTTCACTTATTTCCTCTCTGATCTTTATTATTACTTTCCTTTAATTAATTTTGGGATTTTTTTTCTTTTCATTAATTGTTTTATGTATAAAGTTAGTGTGTTTATTTGAGATTTTTCTTGTTTTTGCAAGTAGGTTTGTATCACAATGAACTTCCCTTTAGGACTATTTTTGCTATACTCTATAGATTTTCATATGTTTTCAGGTAACATGCATTTACAACTTGATTTATTTGTTGATCCAACAGTTATTCAGTAGTATGTTTCACTTAAGGCCACTATTTCCTTTTTGAGTTTCTGTCTGATCTGTCCCTTGATACAACTGAGATGTTAACTTTTCCTACTTTTACTGTGTTGCTGTCAATTTCTACTTTAGGTCTGTTTAAAACTGAATAATATATTTGGTATCCTATATTGGGTGAATATATATTAATAACTATTATATCTTACTGATGGATAGTCCCCTTTTTATCAATATATAATGTCTATCATTTTCTCTTGTTACCTTTTATGGCTTGAAGTCTACTTTGTCTGACATGATTATAGCTACATCATCCCATTGTTTCACTTTGAGCCTATATTTTCTCTAGAGCTGAAGTAAGCCTCCAAGAGGCAGCATATACCTTGGTCTTGTTTTTCCATCCATCCAGGGGTTTTTGGTTTGGTGAATACAATTCATTTACAATTTGTGTGATAATTTCATACATGAGAACTTAATAATGCCATTTTACCTTTTGGGTTTTGGTTTTTCTATGTCTCTATGTTTTCTTTTTCTTGTATTTCTGTCTACTGTTATAGTCTAATGGTTCCTTATGATATTTTCTTTAATCAGTTTTCCATCCTTCTTTCTTCTTCTTCTTTTTTTTTTTTTTTTTCTGGTTGTGTGTCTGTGCTATAGACTTTTGTTTTGTGGTTACTATGAGGTTATTTATAAACTATCTCAGAGATAAAATGGGATATTTTCTGCTGACTGTATCTTAATTTCATTTGTCTATTCAGGGCTTGCCCTTTTTCTCTTTCCTTTTATATTTTTGCTGTCACAAATCGTTCCCTTTTATAGTGTGTTTGTTACCAAATTAGAGCAGCTTTAGCTATTTCAGTGTTCTTTTATCTTAAACTTTATGGTGTTTTTTTAAATTATGCTTATTAAGTGTTTAACAACTTCTTCTGATATAGTTTATTTTTATTTTTATTTTTTTAATTCTGTGTATTTACTACCTTTCTCAACATTTTGCCTTTTTATTTCTTTTGGAAGAGCTTATTTCAACATTTCTTGTGATGCAGGTTGACTCATGGTTAACTCCTTTACCTTTTATGTCTGGAACAGGTTTTATTTCCCCTTCATGCTTGAAAAATAATCTTGCTTGATTGAGTTTTCTTAGCTGATAGTCCTTAGTGAAAGTGGCTCAGTTGTATCCAACTGTTTGAGACCCCATGGACTATGTAGTCAATGGAATTCTCCAGGCCAGACTATTGAAGTGGGCAGCCTTTCCTTTCTCCAGGGGATCTTCCCAACCCAGGGATTGAACCCAGGTCTCTTGCATTGCTGGCAGATTCTTGACCAGCTGAGTCATAAGCAAAGCCCAAGAACACTGGAGTGGGTAGTCTATCCCTTCTCCAGTGGGTCTTCCCCACCCAGGAATCACACCGGGGTCTCCTGCAGTGCAGGTGGATTATCTACCAGCTGAGCTGTGAGGGAAGCCCTGACAGCACTTATCTTTTAATATTTTGACTGTGTCATTCACTTTCTCCTTGTCTGTGGGATTTCTGCCAAGAAATCTGCTGATAGCCTAAGGGGGTGCTTTGGTATGCTAGTCTCTTTTTCTCTCTGGCTTCTTTAAAATTCTTCCTTTACATTGACTTTTGACAGTTTTCACATTGTGTGTCTTAGGAAATGTCTTTTTGTATTGAAATGATGAAATGATTAGCTTCATGGACTTGTATACACAGTTTCTTCCCTTGGTTTGGGAAGTTCTCAGCTATCATTTTTTTTTTCTTTTATTGTTTGTAGATTTTATATATATATATATATATATATATTTTTTTTTTCCCTGCTCCTTTCTCTTTATCTTTCTTTTCCAGGATACTTACTATCCTTATGTCACTTTTTAAAAAATAGCACCCTATTGTTCTTAAAGATTTTCTTCATTTTTACAAATAGCTTCCTCTTCTTTTCTACCTAAACTCTTTCTAGATTTCTATTTTCAAACTTGTTAATTTTCTCTTCTATATCAGTTCATTTCAGTTGCTCAGTCGTGTCTGACTCTGCGACCCCATGGACTGAAGCATGCCAGGCTTCCTGTCCATCACCAACTCCCAAAGCTTGCTCAAACTCATGTCCATTGTGTTGGTGATGCCATCCAACCATCTCATCCTCTGTTGCCCCCTTCTCCTCCTGCCTTCAATCTTTCCCAGCACCAGCAGCTTTTCCAATGAGTCAGTTCTTCACATCAGATGACTGCAGCCATGAAATTAAAGGCACTTGCTCCTTGGAAAATAATCTGCGGTGAATTTAGACAGCATATGAGAGAGCAGAGACATTACTTTGCTAACAAATGCCTGTCTAGTCAAAGCTATGGTTTTCCCAGTAGTCACACGTATGGATGTGAGAGTTGGGCTATAATAAAAGCTGAGTGCAAAAGACTTGATGTTTTGTTCTCTATGCAGGTCAAGAAGCAACAGTTAAACCAGACATAAAACAGACTGGTTCCAAATTGAGAAAAAAGTATGTCAAGTCTATATATTGTCACCTTGCTTATTTAACTTATATTCAGTGTACATCATGCAAAATGCTGGGCTGGATGAAGCACAAGCTGGAATCAGGATTGCTGACAGAAATGTTCATAACCTCAGATATGCAGGGGACACTACCCTTATGGCAGAAAACAAAGAAGAACTAAAGAGCCTCTTGATGAAAGTGAAAGAGGAGAGTGAAAATGTTGGCTTAAAACTCAAAATTCAGAAAACTAAGATCATGGAATCCAGTCCCACCATTTCATGGCAAATAAATGGATAAACAATGGAACAGTGGCTCTGAGTTCTGCCTCCTCTATTTGTTCTAATCTACCAATGTTCAGATGTAAAGGTATGTGTGGATCTCTCTAGAATCCTGATGTGCTGGTCAGAGGAAACTTTGTTCTGTTGTGGATGTTTTACTAGTTGTAAGTTGAATTGAAGGGAAGTGAAAGTGAAAGTCACTCAGTCATGTCAGACTCTTTGCAACCCCCTGGGCTATACAGTCCATGGAATTCTCCAGGCTAGAAAACTGCAGTAGGCAGCCTTTCCCTTATCCAGGGGATCTTCCCAACCCAGGGATCAAACCCAGGTCTCCCGCATTGCAGGCGGATTCTTTACCAGCTGAGTCACAAGGGAAGCCTTTGTATAAATTGAAGAAGGGAGGCAAAGAGAGCATCTCATCCCTACTTGATGCTGATGTCATCCCAACATGACTCTTAAATACAAGTAACATTAGGCTAAACTTTTTGCATAATATAGGAAACACAAATTAAAACTCTAATATACAAATTTCCATATTAGGCAAGATTCAGAAAATTATATGTATTTTATTTGCATATGTGTTTATGCTATGTAGATAGATAGACAGATGACAAAAAGAAGAGCAACTGAAATGGAGAGATAACTAATATGTACTTGTACAATCTGTATTAAGAGAAATTTGATAGAAATAATAGTGCTAATTGTTTATACCACTAACAAATTGATATGCAAAATGATACATGTACAAATACCTTCATATTTTTTAGCATCATTCATATTAGCATAAAATTGAAAATCCACAACTCCATCTATAAAGCACCATTAACATCAATGTGCCATACTCAACGCCCACATGATTTCACTTTTCTATTATTCTCTTGTGATTTTCTTTCTTCCTGCTCCTATGATTCTTTCAACATTATTATCAGAACTTAGAGAAAGTAAAAATGATGTAATGGATAAAATATTAAGCTACTGATGGACAGTAGCACTATATGAATATTAAGGTCCTTTTCGGCCTTGAAGTATAATTTTTGTTGGAGATAAAATGAGTTTTACTGTCAATGCATCAAATATCTAAGGGGACTGCAATTTCAAGTATAGTTTTAACTAACTAAGATATAAAAACAGATTAGGAAAAATGGTAAAAAATAGTATTATTATAGGATGTGTAATTTTTCAAGGCATCATTTAAGGCTGGTATATGTTAGAGGAAATTTAGGTATCTAAGATTTTGTCAAGAATGATTTCGAATTTTGATGGCTTTGTTTAGGAGGGTGAAATTAATCCATTTTTTTATGTACTGGTGCAGTTTCATACACCTATATCAGCATGTATTCCTAGACTTGCCATGCTAATGTCCTAGAGAACCGAAAGTCTTTTAGAATTCACAATCCTCTGACATCATAAATCATCACAATTCACACTAGAATCAGAGGAACAATGATTAGAGTTTGGCTGACGTTCAGCTCCAGTTATTTATATAGTAAACACAATATAATCAAGCTCTTGAAAATCAAAGAGTGAATTTTGAAATCAACAAGAGAAAAAAAGACTCATTATATTTTGTGAATACTGATAAATTCATAAATTGTTTCTGAGCAGGCACCTTGCAGGCCAGTAGAGAGTAGAATAATATTTTCAAAGTATGCAAGGAGAAAAAAAAAAAAGCTGTCAACCAAGTAAACTTTCCACAGAAAAGCTTTCCTTCAGAAATGAAGAAGAGATAAAGATTTTCTCAGATAAACAGAAGCTGAGAGATTTTATTACTAGGAGATGCTACAGAAAATTTTTGAAGCTGAACAATGTGAAAACATACGAAAGTATACAATTCACTGGTCAAGGTAAATGTACAGTAATATTCAAAATGTTCTAATACTGCAATGATGGTATGTAAATCACTTTGAACTCTAGCATAAAGGTAAAAAAAAAGTGTTAAGAGTAACTATAGCTACAATATTGTGCTATGGGTACATAGCACAAAAATATGTAATTTTGTATATTAACAACATATTTTGTGGAGAGGCATCTAAGTATGTAGAAAATTTGTAAGCAAGTTAAGCTGTTATCAACTTAAAATTTCCTGATAAAATTACATGTCAATGTATGACAAAACCCACTGCAATGTTGTGAAGTAATTAGCCTCCAACTAATAAAAATAATTGAAAAAAATATATAAGTGTATTATAAAAGTCTCATGGCAATCCCAAAGCAAAAATCTAAAATAGTTAAAAAAAAATAATAAATATAAAATAATTAAAGCTCACCACTATAAACCATAATGTTAGAGAAAATTCTTGAGAGTCCCTTGAACAGCAAGGAGAGCAAACCAGTCAATCCTAAGGGAAATAAGTCCTGAATATTCATTGGAAGAACTGATGCTGAAGTTGAAGTGCCAACATTTTGGCCACCTGATGCAAAGAACTGATTCACTGGAAAAGACCCTGATGCTGGGAAAGATTGAAGGCAGGAGGAGAAGGATGCCACAGTGAATGAGATGGTCGGATGGCATCACTGACTCAATGGACATGTGTTTGAGCAAGCTCCAGGAGTTGGTGGTGGACAGCAAAACCTGGCATTCTGCAGCCCATGAGGTCACAAAGAGTTGGACATGAATGAGTGGCTGAACTGAGCTGATCAAACCTCAACTCACAAAGAAAGACAGCAAGAGAGAAAAAAGGAAAAAGCAAACTATTAAAAAACTCACAAAGTAATGAACAAAACAGTGATAGTAAGTCCTTACCTATCAATAATTATTCTAAATATAAACTGCTTATATTCTTCAACCAAAATAAAATTAGTGCTTGAATGGATTAAAACTATCCAATTTTATGCTGTCTACAAGGAACTCACTCATGTTTTAAGGATGCACATAAACTGAAAGTAGAGAGATTGAAACCAATATCCCATGTTAATAGAAACCAAAAAGTACTGGGATGACTATACTCATCTCACACACTAGTAAGGTAATGCTCAAAATTCTCCAAGCCAGGTTTCAGCAATACATGAACCGAGAATTTCCAGATGTTCAAGCTGGTTTTAGAAAAGCCAGAGGAACCAGAGATCGAATTGCCAATATCTGCTGGATCATCGAAAAAGCAAGAGAGTTCCAGAAAAGCATCTATTTCTGCTTTATTGACTACACCAAAGCCTTCGACTATGTGGATCACAATAAACTGTGGAAAATTCTGAAAGAGATGGGAATACCAGACCACCTGATCTGCCTCTTGAGAAACCTGTATGCAGGTCAGGAAGCAACAGTTAGAACTGGACATGGAACAACAGATTGGTTCCAAATAGGAAAAGGAGTGTGTCAAGGCTGTATATTGTCACCCTGCTTATTTAACATATGCAGAGTACATCATAAGAACCGCTGGGCTGGGAAAAGCACAAGCTGTAATCAAGATTGCTGGGAGAAATATCAATAACCTCAGATATGCAGATGACACCACCCTTATGGCAGAGAGTGAGGAGGAGCTAAAAAGCCTCTTGATGAAAGTAAAAGAAGAGAGTGAAAAAGTTGGCTTAAAGCTTAACATTCAGAAAACTAAGATCATGGCATCTGGTCCCATCATCTCATGGGAAATAGATGGGGAGACAGTAGAAACAGTGTCAGACTTTATTTTTGGGGCTCCAAAATCACTGCAGATGGTGACTACAGCCATGAAATTAAAAGATGCTTACTCCTTGAAAGGAAAGTTATGACCAACCTAGACAGTACATTAAAAGGCAGAGACATTATTTTGCCAACAAAGATCCGTCTGGTCAAGGCTATGTTTTTTCCAATGGTCATGTATGGATGTGAGAGTTGGACTGTGAAGAAAGCTGAGCGCCAAAAAATTGATGCTTTTGAACTGTGGTGTTGGAGAAGACTCTTGAGAGTCCCTTGGACTGCAAGGAGATCCAACCAGTCCATCCTAAAGGAGATCAGTCCTGGGTGTTCATTGGAAGGACTGATGCTGAAGCTGAAACTCCAGTACTTTGGCCACCTCATGCAGAGAGTTGACTTGTTGGAAAAGACCCTGATGCAGGGAGGGATTGGGGGCAGGAGGAGAAGGGGACGACAGAGGATGAGATGGCTGGATGAATTCACTGACTCGACTGGCATGAGTTTGAGTAAACTCCAGGAGTTTGTGATGAACAGGGAGGCCTGGCGTGCTGCAATTCACGGGGTCACAAAGAGTCGGACACAACTGAGCGACTTAACTGAACTGATACTTTGCTGTACAGTAGAAATTATCACAATTTGTAAGTCAACTATACTGCAGTAAATTTTTTAAATGGGTCCTTAACCTTATAGGACTGGGAAGAGGAAGAGGCACCACAGACTTCTCTCTTCTTCTGCATACAAAAAGAATAGGCCATCTGAGGACAACGAGAATTCTATAATCCAGGAAGATAATGTTACTAGAATCACTATTGAACCTTGATCTCAGACTCTTATCATCCAAGACCATGAGAAGACATATTTCTCTTTTTTAAGTCACTTTATCTATGAATTTTCCTTATGGCAGCCCTTGTAGACTAAATTATTAGCCAACTGATATTTGAACCTTCCTTCTGGTTGAAGGCTACTGATTTGAGAATAACCATAATCTCATTCTTCTTATTTATATTTGTCAAGTAAAATTAATTTGATTGTCATAAAGAGGCAGTTCCCTGATAGCTCAGCTGGTGAAGAATCTACCTGCAATGCAGGAGAACTGGGTTTGATCCCTGGGTTGGGAAGATCCACTGGAGAAGGGAAAGGCTACTCACTCCAGTATTCTGGCATGGAGAATTTCATGGACTGTATAGTCCATGGAGTTGCAAAGAGTCAGACACTACTGAGCGACTTTAACACATCGACTCACTCATGACATATATGTGAGACAGTGGAGTTCAAATTCTCTCCCTTTATTGTAAGTGTGATTTTACAGAACCACAGAACTGTTTTCAACCACAGATGTTATAATTGTTTAGTTAAGTTATAATGACGATTTGAATGAAAATACACACACACACATGCACACACACAATTAGCAGCAAAAATAAAAGCGTTCTGACTCTGACTAACTTTCCTCAAAGATTAAAAATTCAAAAAACATTCCATGTTAAAAGTTAATGGGATGTTTCTGGTACTAAGGACCCCTGGTTTCTAGGGACACTAGACCAATCATCAACACACTTTTTACTTTGTGAGCTGATACAGATCGTTGTAATGAAGATACTATTCGACTTAGGGTAGTCTGAGCTTAACGTTTCTTGATTATCAGAGGACAATATCACGCTAGTCTTATGGAGCCAACTTAATCTTTTTATCTCCTAAAGAAATAATCCATACCTAAAATTAACAGGCATACTTGTACACTGAGGTGCACAAAATAAATAAAAATGTTTATGCTCATATGAACAATTTCTTTTTATGTTGCTTCCTTGTTGTTTGGTGTCTAAGAATCCTCAAGAGCTGCCTGTGAAACAGGTATTTCCACCCTGGGTGCCCACTCTACTTTCATTTTTTCTCTAGATACCCAGTGAAGAAAAAAAAAAAAAAAAATAATTAGAGCTATCTCACTACTCACAGTTACTAGTTTTGAACCCTGCATCCCCAGAGGATTTCACTATTGTCCTTTCCATTAAAGCATTAAGGCAGCACCTGCAATATGACCATCAAGATAGCCTAGCACCGCTAGAGTCATCATGGCACTCACTTCTCAGAACTCTGCATTTGGAAATATGACTCATTAACTCCTCCCAATGTACCCTATATCACATATGTTGCAACTTCTCCCCCTGCTGTGTTCTTTTGAGAAGCAAAAACTATAATGGGATTATATTTCCAATAAAGTAAATGGGGGATATGCCTTAATATAGGTGAAATGTGCCCCCCCACCACCAATGCCTCTGTTGAAGCCCTAACATCTGAGGGTTTGTATTTGGACATGGGCCCTTTGGGAGGCAGTTAGGTTTAAATGAGATGATGAGAGTGCAGTCCTCATAATGGTAATAGTGCCATTTTAAGAAGAAGAGACCAGACAGCTTGCACTGTCTCACTCTCTCTCACAGTAATATGAGATGCTGGTCATCTGCAAATTAGGAAGAGAGATCTCACCAAGAACTGAATCTGCTGGCACATTGGCCTTAGACTTCCAATTTCTTTAACTATGACAAATATTTGTTTTTTTTAAGCCACAATCTATGGTACTTTGGCATAGTACCTAAACTGATTAACACAATAGTTGGTTTTGAGAAGTTGGGCGCTGCTTTAAAAAAATATCTAAAAATGTGAAAACAGCTTTGCAACTGGATTATGGGCAGAGGCTAAAGGAGATTAGAGCTGCATGTTAGAAAAATGTTTAGATCTGCATACAGACTGTCAGAAGAAAGATGGATGTGAAAGGTGATTCTGGGGCACTCAGAAGAGCTGTGGAGAGAACTTCCATCTTCTTAGAAGAGGCTAGAATCATGCACAGAATCTTGGTAGAAATATGGATGTTAAAGACTCTTTTGATGAGGCCTCCATTGGAAGTAATGACTATGAGCTGTGGGGTGAGGTTGCCACCCCAGTGTACCTGCAGGGAAGGGCGTCAAACTAAATAGGATTTTTCTCAAGCTTTAAGTTCTAATGGAATAGACCATGCCAGACTTTGGACTTACTTGATCACATCACTCTTTCTTTCTTTCCCACATCTCCCTTTAGGAATAAGAATGTCTATCTTATGTTTGCCCACCATTTTATTTTTCAGGTGGATAGCTTTTCTGGTTTCACAGAGTCACAACTGAAGATAAACTTTGGCTCAGGAGGAATCACACCCTGTATCTCACACAAATCTGATTTAGATGATATTTCGATGCTCCTTTTGACTTTGGATATTAGAGTTGATGCTGAATGAGTTAAAATTCCTGGGAATGTGGAATTGGAAGTATATATTTTGCATGTGAGAAGGACAGGCATTTTGGAAGGCCAGGGACAGAGTGCAATGGCCTGAATATTTGTGTCTTCCAAACTTCATATGGTGAAGTCCTAATCCCAAATAGGATGATATTTGAAAATGATGATTGGGAAAGTTAATTACGTCTAGACCAGATCATGGGGAGATCCTCAGGATGGGATTAGTGACCTGATGAAAAGAGGGAGCTCTTTTGTGCTCCACACACTCATACCAAGGAAGGTTCATGCATGCACACAGAGACAAGGCAAGCTTCTGTAATAAAGAAAGAGGAGCCTCACTAGACACATAATCTGGCGGCACCTTGATCTTGGACTTTTAGCCTCCAGAACTGTCTGGAGTCTATGAAATAAATGTAAATAAACAGAAATAAATGTCTTTTAGTCTATGGTATTCTGTTAGAGCAGCCCTAGCTAAATAAGATAGCCTATGAGAGAAAATGGGACAGAGTTAGGCAAGGTTGAGAGACTATCTGGATACAAGACTAAATCCTACAAAGTAGAGAAGCAATAGAGAGAAGGTTGGGTAGAAAGAGTTCTAGGTGGCAGTGCAGTTCCATGAGAGTTTGGCAAGACTAATGGGCAAAGTCACTATTCAGAGTGGTACCAGGGCTCCCAGGAATGTGCTTGCGTTAGCTTTCATGGAGCCAGAGCACAACAATTGTGGTCATCATTCAACTTGTCTTTTCCATAGTAGGGGTTATGAAGGACATACTTTCATAGATACATAAAGTGCATTGATTTTGAATCAAAGCCCAGGGTTCATGTCTGAGGTTTTATATTTTCTGCTGGGAAGACCTAGAACAAACAGGCTTTTGAAATTCTGTTTCTCAGCTGAAAATGGTCTAAAAGGAAGTACCTCTTTTGAAGCATGGTTGCAAAGATATAGACACAAACACACAAAATGCAAAATGCAAAAACATTCCCTGGTGCACTGTGAAGATACAATAAATGTTAACTATAAGGATTATTCAGTTCAGGTCAGTCACTCAGTCATGTCTGACTCTGCGACCCCATGGACTGCAGCACACCAAGCCTCCCTGTCCATCACCAACTCCTAGAATTTACTTAAGCTCATTGAGTTGGTGATATCATCCAGCCATCTCATCCTTTGTATTCCCCTTCTCCTCCTGCCTTCAATCTTTCCCGGTATCAGGGTCTTTTCATCAGTATCAGGCTCTTTGCATCAGGTAGGCAAACTATTGGAGTTTCTGCTTCAACATCAAAGCTTCCAATGAACATTCAAGACTGATTTCCTATAGGATGGACTGGTTGGATCTCCTTGCTATCCAAGGGACTCTCAAGAGTCTTCTCCAACACCACAGTTCAAAAGCATCGGTTCTTTGGCCCTCAGCTTTCTTTACAGTCCAACTCTCACATCCATACATGACTACTGGAAAAACCATAGCCTTGACTAGACAGACCTTTGTTGTCAAAGTAATGTTTCTGCTTTTTATTATGCTGTCTATGTTGGTCATAACTTTTCTTCAAAGGAGTAAGAATGCTATCAATGTCCCAGTGTCACATGCTAATACATGGAATTCCATTCAAATTCAAATTATTGCAGAGCTACTGGTCTCACCTCATCCAGTTCCAAGTATCAGGTCAATGTTTTTCTTTCTTTGTATATTTTTAAAATTGAAATATAATTGCTTTGCAATGTTCTGTTATTTTCTGCTGTAAAGGATACAGATCACTTAACAGAAAGCATTTTTATCCTCTCCTCAGACACACAGGCACAGTTTTCACATATAAGTTGCTTTGATCCCAGCCTATAGTAAACTTTGAATTGTGTACAATGTTCATGACTAATGTTAAATTCCTTGGACCCATAAATTAAGACAATGTTGAGACACATTAATTAATAAAAAAGGAACACTTGAATGTAATAGGGGACCATAATTTACTCATATTTTACCAAAACAGTGCAAGTTAAGTGATAGATGATTTGAAGCAGATATAGTTTGTGAATTAAAGAAGCACTAGGGCATCAAAAAAAAAAAAAGCTGTACATTGTGGCATAGTCTATGAGGCACAGTCAATTGTGGTGGAATTCTCAGTGAAGACCCACTTAGGTCTTGGGATATCAAAATAAGGCTTGCTAAAATCTAAAAAGTAAAAAAACAAAAAAACTCCACAAAAGTTCTTGATTTCTCCCAACTACACTTACAGTTTTTCAAAAAAATTGAAGTGAGGAATTTGATTCCTCCATTAGTTGTTAATTTCTGTCTAAATCAAGACTTAAGGGAGGCTTTCCAAAACACCCTCAAAAAGAGGCTATCAGTCACAGCTGATTGAGGTTCAAATCTCTCATACTATGTGTACTCCTGTGCCCCCTGTGGTCCTTTTGGATGAGAACTAAACCAAACCAATCTGACTGAATGGAAGCAGATAATGTCCCTAACTTCCAGTGAAAGCTCTTATTGATAATAACAGATTCTGAGGAAGTATTATATCCTTGTAAACTTGGAACCCTTCTAGACAAAATTATAGGTTGTAACACTGTTCCACTTGGAGAAGCATCTTTTCTGTAAGATGCAACTATAAACTGGTTCCTTCAAAATCGTGGAAATGTATACATATATTTGCTTACATATAATTATGTGATTTAAAAGTCTCAACAGAGGGCATTGGGTTCTTTGACCTCTTACGCATCTTCTCCTAGAATATGATGAAAGAAGACTTGTGAGGAACAAGATTTAGAACAAAAATCCACTGACATTGAAGCGGTTGTTGATGTGTTACCAGACTAGACAGAGGACAGGTTAGGTGGCAGCTACCCACAGGACACAACTCTAAGGTTTCAACATCTCTGAAGTAAATGGGCTTATAATTCCATATATTCAGATTTTCCACATGCATTTCTATATGCAACTGAGGAAAAATAGACTGTTTCTGAGATAGAAAATATTGTCATGAGTTATTGTTTAAAAATTAAAAGAACACACACAGCTTTCTCCTGGCCACCAATGGAATGCAGTTATACTGTTTGTAGTTTTTGCTGTTAGGATATATTGGATTGTGGTTGTCTGGGCTCTATAGTAGCAAACATTCAGGTGAAATTTTAAAAACAATAATTCAAAGCCTGATCCTTTTAATAGAGGACAAGCTGTGTGCTTTACTATTTGAATTATTAAAATATTGAATGATTTCATAATCTTTCAAATATGTTCTGTGATTTTGAAGATGGCAGACAATTGACAAATGCTTTAATTTCCTTATGTTGAAAATATACAATTTTTATTAACAAAAACCAGTTTTTCTTTGGTTTTACTACATGGATATTAAACTAATACTTGAAAAAATAAACTAAAAGATTGCTAGGAGATTAAATAGTCTACAGCTCTTAAGAAACTTTGATTGATCCTTGATGTCACAAGAATATTTTTTGGTATAGGTGATGGCATATTCATTTCCAGCTTCAACTTCAAGCACAAACTGCATAAAGGTGTAAGATAACCTTTGTGTCACTGCAGTGTCAGAACACTGATTAAGGTGGAGCAAAGGCATGAGAGAGAGGACAAGTTAAAAGTTAAAACTGAGATATTGAGGTTAAGGGAAACAAAACCCATTCTCTTATTTTCATTATTTTAAATAGCAAGCAGTCTAGAGACAACGCTTTGCTAAATATAGCAAATATATTGTCTTTGAAAATAAAGACATCCCAAGCAGTAATTATTAAAAGATGTATTTTAGAAAGTGCTTTAAAACTCTTGTGTGCTGTCTCAGATTGGTAATAGGGGCTCTGAAGCAGGGAGCAGGGGATGGAGGGCAAGAGGAATGTGGAGCTGGAAGTCATGATTCAGTTTGATGAGATGGGGACCACTCCCTGATGTCATGGTGAGGTTCATATTGTGACCCTCATTTATATAAGTGTTGTTGAGTGTTCCCCATAGTATTTTGTATATATACACAAAGTTGCACTTATCATAAACTGTATATGAGAGATGTGCATGGTAATTCTCAACAAAATTTTGCCTTTGCTAAAACAAGAACTAAGTAATCTTTAGTTTTATATAATTGTGTTAGTTTTCTAAGACTACCATAACAAACTACAATAGACAGCACAATTCAAAGAAAAACAGAACTTTACTTCTTACATTTCTGGAGGCAGAAGTGTGAGATCAAGATGTCACTAGGGTTGATGTCCTCTGAGACCTTCTCTCCCTGGGGTATAGATTGCTGTCTTCTCCCTGTGTCTGTGTCTTAATCTCTTCTTGCTAAAATGATATCTTGCTAAAGTGTTAACTGGATTAGACCTTAAAGAGTCTAATTTGAGCAACTTTTTAGAGACCCTATTTCCAAATACAATCACATTCTAAGATAATGGGTGTGATAGGGCTTCAACACATT
Source organism: Cervus canadensis (assembly GCF_019320065.1). NCBI lineage: Eukaryota > Metazoa > Chordata > Mammalia > Artiodactyla > Cervidae > Cervus > Cervus canadensis. The sequence continues at coordinate 1,309,123 of NC_057388.1, forward strand.
AATTTGAGGAAGACGGTACCAATCAACCCATAGCAATGGTAGATCTCTGTGTAATATATGAAAGTAGATCACACACACACACACACGTCTATCTATAATTTTATAATATCTTTATATAATCTACCAGTATCTATCTCTATTGATAAATTTGTCTATGTTGTTCAGTCACTCAGTTCAGTACAGTTCAGTCGCTCAGTCGTGTCCGACTGCGATCTGATGAATCACAACATGCCAGGCCTCCCTGTCCATAACCAACTCCCGGAGTTTACTCAAACTCATGTCCATCTAATCGGTGATGCTATCCAGACATCGCATCCCCTTCTCCTCCTGCCCCCAATCCCTCCCAGCATCAGGGTCTTTTCCAATGAGTCAACTATTCCCATGAGGTGGCCAAAGTATTGGAGTTTCAGCTTCAGCATCAATCCTTCCAATGAACACCCAGGACTGATCACCTTTAGAATGGACTGGTTGGATCTCCTTGCAGTCCAAGGGACTCTCAAGAGTCTTCTCCAACACCACAGTTCAAAAGCATCAGTTCTTTGGGTGCTCAGCTTTCTTCACAGTCCAACTCTCACATCCATACATGACCACTGGAAAAACCATAGCCTTGACTAGAAAAACCTTTGTTGGCAAAGTAATGTCTTTGCTTTTTTAATATACTGTCTAGGTTGGTCATAATTTTCCTCCTTCCAAAGAGTAAGCATCTTTTAATTTCATGGCTGCAGTCACCATCGGCAGTGATTTTGGAGCCCAACAAAATAAAGTCAGCCACTGTTTCCACTGTCTCCCCATCTATTTCCCATGAAGTGATGGGACCAGATGCCATGATCTTAGTTTTCTGAATGTTGAGCTTTAAGCCAGCTTTTTCACTGTCCTCTTTCACTTTCATCAAGAGGCTTTTTAGTTCCTCTTCACGTTCTGCCTTAAGGGTGGTGTCATCTGCATATCTGAGGTTATCAATATTTCTCCCAGCAATCTTGATTCCAGCTTGTGCTTCTTCCAGCCCAGCGTTTCTTATGATGTACTCTGCATATAAGTTAAATAAGCAGGGTGACAATATACAGCCTTAACATACTCCTTTTCCTATTTGGAACCAGTCTGTTGTTCCATGTCCAGTTCTAACTGTTGCTTCCTAACCTGCAAACAGGTTTCTCATGAGGCAGGTCAGGTGGTCTGGTATTCCCATCTCTTTTGGAATTTTCCACAGTTTTTTGTGATCCACACAGTCACCCAATCATGTGCAATTCTTTGTGACCTCACTGACTGCAACATGCCAGGCTTCCCTGTCCTTCATCATCTCCCAAAACTTGCTCAAACTCATATCCACTGAGGCAGAGATGCCATCCAACCATCTCATCCTCTGTCATCCCTTTCTCCTCCTGCCTTCAATTTTTCCCAGCACCAGCATCTTTTCCAATGAGTCAGTTATTTGCATCAAGCGGCCAACGTATTGGAATTTCAGCTTCAGCTTCAGTCCTTCCAATGAATATTCAGGATTGATTTCCTTTAAGATTAAACTGGTTTGATATCCTTGCTGTCCAAGAGACTCTCAAGAGTCTTCTCCAACATCACCTTCCAAAAGTATCCAGTTCTTCAGTGTTCAGCCTTTTTGGTTCAACTCTCACATCCATACATGACTACTTTGACTAAATGGACCTTTGTCGACAAACTATGTCTCTGCTTTTTAATATGCTGTCTAGTTTTGTCATAGCCTTTCTTCCACGTGCAAGAGTCTTTTAATTTCTCTGTCTATATGATGTATATACTTTCACCTTGAAAAAATACAAGACCCTTCTATGTATTTTTTTAATTTTTTTTTAAAGTTTACAAAGAAGTAATGTCATAGGAATATGTCTCTGAAATGTGCAGACAATATTTCAGTTTTGTCAAGTAATTAGATAAAGTTTCTCTTCAAATAAGATTGAGACATTATGCTATATGTGTCGTTAGATTGGTACCTTCTCAGATAAATTTTAACACAACAGATATTAAACTGGAGGTGAATTATACTAATTATATTTTTGAATTGTGCCCTTCATCTACCCTTATTTTTTATCAGTGATTCAGTTGAGGGCATTGATAACATTCTTTCCTTAAAGAGCATAAAAAGAATGCTGTGTAAGTATCCAAAGTGGTTTTGAAAGGTAGAAACAACCTTAAATCTTTGCTGATCAGACCATAACACATATAATATTTTAAGCTTAGCTGTTAATATATTAGAAATAATTAAAAGCAATATATAAACACTTGCAAATACTGTTAGAAAAGCAACCGGTTTTCCTGAAAGAGAAGAAAATTTATGATTATCTACGCTGGTAATGTGATGGTACAAGAGCTACAGATATTTAATTAGTTTTATTTTCAAAATAAAAGGCTAAAAATGGTATGCTAGTTAAAATAATTGAAATTGATGTATATGTTAATTCAATAACAAGATTTTACATATTAAGTGTCTGTAATGAAATATAACCATGACTGGGAGTGTTCTAGGAGATCTTTACAATATTGTACAAGAAATTCAGACACTGATTGATAATTGATTTAAGTTCCCATGTAAACATAGAATGTTAAATTATGATATATATAGGTCAGAGGGGAGTTTGGATTAATATTTAATAATTGCTTTTTCTGTACTTAATGCATTAAACTCAGGTTTGAACCCTGGATTTGCAGAATGACAATCAACACTCAGCCATTTCTATACATAGTTAAAGTTTGAAATAATAAATATACTGTACTTGTAGTATAATTATCATATATTTTTTAAAAGTTAAGTCTTTTATTTATTTATTTTTTAAATAATGTTAGATTTGGAGAAGTACACAAACAGGACACAGAGTTCCCATGTAACTTTCACCCAGCTTCTCTTAGTGTTAACTTTTTACATAACCATGCCAAAACTATTGCATTCTTTATAGACAAAGAAATTGGCATTGGTACAACACTCTCATCAAAATCACAAATTTTTTGGATTTTACCAATTTCCCCATAACAAGTTTTTTTTTTTCTTTTTTCACTATACTAGAATCTAATCAGGATAGCACTTTGAATTCAGTCATCAAGTTTCTTTAATCTCCTTCAGTCAGTGAAAGTTTCTCTGTCTTTATTTTTATGACCTTGAGAATTTTGAAGGGGCATGTTATAGGGTGTTTTTCAATTTGGGTCTCCTTGGTAGTTTACTATGGCTACACTGGGGTTACAGATTGTTGGAAAGAAAGCCACAAGTGATAAGTGTCCTTATCACTTATCGTGGAATGCATGATAGTAACATAACATGACATGACATAACATGAAGTTATTTTGATCTGTTAGAGTATTGTCTGCTAGTTGTCTCCATCATAAAGTTACTCTTAGTCACTTTCAATTCTGCTCCTTAGAAGACAATCACTAAGTCAAACTCACACTTAAGGAGAGAGAAATTAAGCCCCAGCTCATGGAAAGGAAACAACTTTTCCATATGTTATTTGGAATTTTTCAGTGAGAAAGATTTGTGCTTTTCTTTATTTGTTTAGTCAATCATATATTTTGAATAATTTATTCATTGTATTAGAATTCAAAGAATAAAATAAATATATACATAAATTTCATATAATAAAATAAATATCCACATGTATATAATGCTATAAGTAAATGATCGAGTAAATGAATAAATGAGGGAAAGCATGTAACTTTCTCAGTGAAAAATTCCAAATAATATATAGAAAAGTTATTTCCCCTCCATGAACCAGAGTTTAATCCCTCTCTCCTTAAGGGTGAGTTTGACTTAGTGATTGTCTTCTAATATTTATTTACTTATTTGCTCAAATTACTTCAGAAATCTTTCAGGTTGGTTTCTATGTCCTTTAGATGTGTGTCTACCTCCATGCTTCTTCTTTTTTTTTTTTTGGTGGGTGGAAACATTCCCTTATTTTATGGCATACAAGATGCCCTGGGCTCATTTTTCATTTACCTTGTCTCCACCATTTCTCCAAAATTCCTTATATCTTTTGTTGGACAGTGGAATTTAGAAACCAAGATCTGAGCACTATGTGCTCATTGTGACTGGGAACCATGGCTATTGAGTACTCACTGCTTCCAAGTCCTCTAAATGGACAGAACTAAGAGATGTCTGTATTTATCGGTATCCATGCATGCATTTATATCTACATTTACATTACATATTTATATCTACATTTACATATATATGTGTCTATCTGAATATATTTTAAGATAAATGAGTTCATACTGATATTCGCAAAGGTAATCCAGAACTGCAGGATTCATCCTATTCTTCCCTGGATGTTTTCAGTAAATCAGTTCACTGATAGTGAGAAACCTGCCTTCTGTTCTCTACAATTCATTTATTTATTTGTTCAACACTAGCATATATGCAAAACAATTTCAGAACTTGCAGCCTATATCTCTTCAAAAAATTTTACTAACTAGCTTGCAGTGTTTACATGAAAGTAACTTTATTCTTTGTTGTTCAGTCCCTCAATAGTGTCCGACTCTTTGTGACTCCATGAACTGCAGCAGGCTTCCCTGTCCTTCATCATCACCCGGAGTTTGCTCAAACTCATGTCCATTGAGTCAGTGATGCCATCAAATCATTTCATCCTCTCTTATCTCCTTTTCCTCCTGCCTTCAATCTTTCCCGGCATCAGGGTCTTTTCCAATGAGTTGTCTCTTCACATCAGGTAGCCAAAGTATTGGAGCTTCAGCCTCAGCATCAGTCCTTCCAATGAGTATTCAGGACTGATCTCCTTTAGGATGGACTGGTTGGATCTCCTTGCAGTCCAAGGGACTCTCAAGAGTCTTCTCTGACATCACAGCTCAAAAGCATCAATTCTTCAGTGCTCAGCTTTCTTTATAGTCCAATTCTCACATCCATACATGGCTACTGGAAAAACCATAGCTTTGACTAAATGGACCTTGGTTGGTAAAGTAATACCTCTGCTTTTTAATACACAGTCTAGGCTTTTCTTTCAAGAAGTAAGTGTCTTTTAATTTCATGGCTGCAGTCACCATCTGCAGTGATTTTGGAGTCCAAGAAAATAAAGTCTCTCACTGTTTTCATAGTTTCCCCATGTATTTGCCATGAAGTGATGGGACAGGATACCATGATCTTAGTTTTTTGAAGGTTGAGTTTTAAGCCACTTTTTCGCTCTTATTCCACCTTCATCAAGAGGCTCTTTAGTTCCTCTTCACTTTTTGCCATAAGAGTGGTGTCATCTGCATATCTGAGGTTACTGATATTTCTCCCTGCAATCTTGAATCCAGCTTGTGCTTCATCCAACGTGGCACTTTGTGTAATGTAATCTGCACAGGAGTTAAATAAGTGGGGTGATGGGATTCAATCTTGACATACTCCTTTCCCAATTTTGAACCAGTCCATTGTTGCATGTCCAGTTCTAACTGTTTCTTCTTGACTTGCATATAGGTTTCTCAGGAAGCAGGTGAAGTGATTTGGTGTTCCCATCTCTTTCAGAATTTTCAGTTTGCTGTGATCCACACACTCAAAGGCTTTAGTGTAGTTAATGAAGAAAGAGTAGATATTTTTCTGGACTCCTCTTGCTTTTTCTATGATCCAGAGGATTTTTGCAATATGATCTTTTAATCTCAAGTCCCTCTGCCTTTTCTAAATCCAGCTGGAACATCTGGAAGTTCTCAGTTCATGTACTTTTGAAGCCTAGCTTAGAGAATTTTGAGCATTACTCTTCCCCCCCCCCATTTTATTATTAGCATTTTTATTCTTATATTCTTAACCTTATAGTATTCAGTTAACATACAGATTTCCAAAGTCCTAGGTAATCTTCTTTTCTCCCACTTTCTTCCATGACATTTTTAATGCATTTAGATTCATTTCTTGCAGAATTCATTCCACTCTAGGATCACCTGATATTGATTTATTTTTAAATTTACATGTCATAAGTTTCACTCTTCGTGATGTACATCTCTACGCTCTTTGACAAACACATAACCTTGTTTCTAATACTTCAGTACAATATAAATATATATATTTTACCCTAAACATTTCCCTGTCACTCTTTATTAAGTTAATCCATTTATCTTTGTTACCAAATACAAGTCCACCTGCTCAATGATGAGCAGTGAAACCAAACAATACCAGAACACTGGAGTTTGGAACAGAGAAAGGTTTATTACAGGGTCATGCAAGGAGATGAGTGGCTCATGCCTTAAAAGCCCCAAACGCCCCTAAAAATTTCCACAAACCCTTTTATAGTAAAGATGAGGGAGGGATGTGGTTAGTTGTTGCAAAGTTCTTGATGACAGATCCTTTGTTCTTCAGGTTTATTTATGGTCAGGTAAGGATGTCTCTGTAAATCTCTACCAAACAAATGTTATTCTCTGTTCTGACCAGTTTCAAGGTACAACTTTCACCCTCCAGGGTCCTGGCCCTGGCTAAGAGGAGGCAGATCTCAGTTGGCAGCACCCTCAGGGCCAGGTTCTCTGACCCTGACCCACTGTCATCTATGAGGGAGCTTCCAGAAGCTCAACCCAGCTGGCGCTCCAGCTCTTCAGACCACCCAAATAGGGATGGGGGAGGAATCAGGTCCCGCAGACTGGGACCCAGGCAGTGACCTTGGTGAGGGCTCTGGAACTCGGCAGTACACAGCCCCCAGTTTGTTCCGTGGTCCTCCCAACTCACCCATTGGCCTAAGGCCAAGGAACGGTCTGCAGGGCTCCAGCAGAAGGCCCGGATCCAGCTCTTACGCCCTTCTCCACCTCACAACCACCATTACACTGCTATTGGCTGAATCACCTCTCTAATTTGACCTCACTGACAGTTGGTTGCTTTCGGTCGGGGCCCACTGTGACATCAACCAGTAGCTGAGCAGGACCTGTTGCCTGGTAACAGGGTGCAGGGTAGCGACACACAGAAGTGGCTGCGTGCTGAGGGTTGCACTCACTATATTATGCTTTCATCAAACATGACTCTGTTTTCTGCCTCTCTTATTTTGACTTGTTCTTATTGTCACACAAACGCAATTAAACCATATGTAACCTTTGGGGTTTAGCTTTTTTCACTTAGGAAAATATGTTGAATATTCACCCCTGTTGCTGCTTGTGTCAACAGCTATTTATTTCTGAATAGTATTCCATGGTATGGATACATGAGAGTTAATCTATCCTTCTATGAAGGATACCTTAGTTCTTTGGAATCAACCTTCTTTAACATCTATGTTCAGGCTTCTGATGAAACAAAAGTTTTCAATTTTGGAGAAGGAAATGTCAATCTACTCCAGTATTCTTGTTTGGGAAATCCCATGGACAGAGAAATCTGGCAGGCTACAGCCCCTGGGATTGCAAAGAGTCAAACTTAACAACAAAAAAAGCTTTCAATCGAATAGGGTAAATATTAGAGAGAAAATAGCTGAGATTTATTGTAAGTACATGTTATACTTTATAATAAATTTCCAAATAGTCTTGCAAGGTGTACCGTTTTGCTTTCTTACTAGAAATGGATGAAATTTCTTCTTATTCCCACATAAAATTTGATTTTTCTATTAAATATTAAAGCACTGAGAAAATATTGTTTGTCAACATTATATATTTTTAAAATAATAATATCACTTTGCATCTGTTAAATGCTTTAGAAATGCTGACTAATTTATGTTTCAGGCTTCTCTGAATATAGAGACACAATGAAATATCACAGTTAGTTATTTTTGTGATTGTGTGCTTAGCCAGTCAGTCGTGTTTGACACTTTGCAACCCAAGCAGGGTTTGTAGCTGAGCAGGTTATTCTGTCCTTGGGTATTTTTCAGGCAATAACACAGGAGTGGGTTGTTATTTCCTTCTCCAGGGGATATTCCTGACTCAGGGATCAAACCTGTGTCTCCTATATTTCTTACATTGCAGGTGGATTCTTTACCCGCTGAGCCATGGGGGATACCCAGTTATTTATGGTGCTGTTCAAAAGAATTGCGGTACATACAACTCAATGTTAATCTGGGGCTTCTCTGATAGTTCAGTAGGTAAAGAAACCATCTGCAATGCAGGAGACCCAGGTTTTATTCCTGGGCTGGGAAGATCCACTGAATAAGGGAAGGATACCCACTCCAGTATTCTTGGCTTCCCGTGTGGCTCAGCTGGTAAAGAATCTGCCTGAGATGAGGGAGGTCTGTGTTTGATCCCTAGGTTGGGAAGATGCCCTGGAGAAGGAAAAGGCTACCCATTCCAGCATTCTGGCCAGGAGAATTCCATGAGCTGTATAATACATGGGGTTGCAAAGAGTGGGACACAACTGAGCCATGATACTTTTCACAATGTTAAACTTAAGAGTAATAGTATATAAATTTGACACATCTTTTCAGATCATGATTTACTGATCTGTAAGTCAATCCCTTCAGTTAGTTCAGTTCTATCACTCAGTCATGTCAGATTCTTTGTGACCCCATGGACTGCAGCAAGACAGGCTTACCTTTCCATCACCAACTCCCAGAATTTACTCAAACTCATGCCCATTGAGTCGGTGATGCCATCCATTTCATCCTCTTTCATCCCCTTCTCCTCCCACCTTCAATTTTTCCCAGTATCAGCATATTTTCTAATGAGTCAGTTCTTCACATCAGGTGACCAAAGTATTGGAGTTTTGGTTTCAGCATCAGTCATTCCAACGAATATTCAGGATTGATTTCCTTTAAGATCAACTGGTTGGATCTCCTTGCAGTTCAAGGGACTTTCAAGAGTCTTCTCCAAAACTACACTTCCAAAGCATCAATACTGCAGAGCTCAGCTTTTTTTCTAGTCCAATTCTCACATCCATACATGACTACTGGAAAAGTCATAGTTTTGACTAGATGGGCCTTTGATGGCAAATTAATGTCTCTGCTTTTTAGTATGCTGTCTATAATGGTCATAGCTTTTCCTCCAAGGAGCAAGTGTCTTTTAATTTCATAGATAATCACCTTATGCAGTGATTTTGGAGCCCAGAAAAATACAGTCTGTCACTGTTTCCATTGTTTCCCCATCTATTTGCCATGAAGCTATGGGACCAGGCGCCATGACCTTAGTTTTCTGAATGTTGAATTTTAAGTCAGCCTTTTCACTCTCCTCTTTCACTTTCTTTTTTTTGTTTGTTTTTCTATATAAATAATCATATACTTTTTATTAATCTTACTATATTTTGTTTTTACAAAAATAAAATAAGTACATTGAGTTAGGTTATTTGCTTTTTTCTTTTTAGACTTTCTTAAAATAAGTTTTATTAAAATATAATTCATAGAACATAAAATTCAACCATTTAAACTATACAATATAGTGTTTTTTAGTATATTAATAGTTTGCAACCACATAACTGCAGAAAATTTTCACCACTCCAGAAACTTAATAGCCATGGTCAGTTATTCCCATTCCCTCCTCTGCCCAGCCCCTGGCAACCACTAATTTATACTCTGCCTCTGTTTATTTGCCTATTATGAACATTTCATATAAATGGAATTACACAGTATGTGGCCTTTTGTGTTTCTCTTCTTTCATGTAACATAATGTTTTCAGGTTCATACTTTTTGTAGAATATATCAGTTCTTTGTGCCTTTTTAAGGCCAAGTAATACTCCATTGTATGGATATACAACATTTAGTTATATATTCATCAGTTGATGGACATTTGTTTGGTAACTTGGTTTTTTGCTTATTAATTTTTTATTAACATGCAATTCATAAAGAGGCACTTTAGATCTTCTTTGTTTTCTGCCATAAGGGTAATGTCATCAGCATATCTGAGATTAATGAAATTTCTCCTGGCAATCTTGATTCCAGTTTGTGCTTCATCCAGCCTGGCAATTTGCATGATGTACTCTGCATAGAAGTTAAATAAGTAGGGTGACAGTTAGCAGTACAGCCTTGACAGACTCCTTTCCCAACTTGGAACCAGTCTGCAGTTCCATTTCCTGTTCTAACTGTTGTTTCTTGACCTGTATACAGATTACTCAGGAGACTGGTAATGTGGTCTGGCATTCCCATCTCTTTAAAAACTTTCCACAGTTTATTGTGACCCACACAGTCAAAGACTTTGGCAGAGTCAATAAAGCATAAATAGATGTTTTTCTGGAACTCTCTTGCCTTTTTGATGATCCATTTGATGTTGGCAATTTGATCTCTGGTTCCTTTGCCTTTTCTAAATCCAGCTTGAACATCTGGCAGTTTATGGTTCGTGTACTATTGAAGCCTGGCTTGGAGAATTTTGAGCATTACTTTGCTAGAGTGTGAGATAAGTGCAATTGTATTGTAGTTTGAACATTCTTTGGCATTGCATTTTTTAGGGATTGGAATGAAAACTGAACTTTTCTATCCTGTGGCCACTGCTGAATTTTCCAAATTAGCTGGCATATTGAGTTCAGCAGTTTAACAGCATCATATTTTACAATCTGAAATAGCTCAACTGGAATTCTATCACCTCCACTAGCTTTGTTCGTAGTGCGCTTCCTAAGGCCCACTTGACTTTGCATTCCAAGATGTCTGCCTCTAGTGATCACACCATCATGGTTACCTGAGTCATGAAGATCTTTTTTGTATAGTATTTCTGTGGATTCTTGCCACCTCTTCTTAATATTTTCTGCTTATGTTAGGCCCATAAAATTTCTGTCCTTTATTGTGCTCATCTTTGCATGAAATGTTCCCTTGGTATCTCTAATTTTCCTGAAGAGATCTCTAATTTTTCCCATTCTACTGTTTTCCTCTATTTCTTGCATTGATCACTGAGGAAGCTTTTCTTATCTCTTCTTGCTATTCTTTGGATTTCTGCATTCAAATATATATATGTATATATCTTTCCTTTTCTCCTTTGCCTTTAGCTTACCTTCTTTTCTTAGCTATTTGCAAGGCCTCCTGTACAACGTCATGAACCTCCATCCATAGTTCTATAGGCACTCTGTCTATCAGATCTAATCCCTTGAACCTATTTGTCACTTTCATTGTATAATCCTGAGGAATTTGATTTAGGTCACACCTGAATAGTCTAGTCGTTTTCCCTACTTCAATTTAAGTCATAATTTTTCAATAAGAAGTTAATGATCTGAGCCACAGTCAGCTTCCAGTCTTGTTTTTGCTGACTGTATAGAGCTTTCTATCTTTGTCTGCAAAAGGTATAATCAATCTGATTTCAGTATTGACCATCTGGTGATGTCCATGGGTAGAGTCATCTCTTTTGTTGTTGGAAGAAGGTGTTTTCTATAACCACCATGTTCTCTTGGCAAAACTCTGTTAGCATTGTCCTGCTTCATTTTGTGCTCCAAAGTCAAATTTGTTTGCTACTCCAGGTATCTCCTGACTTCCTACTTTTGCACCCCAGTCCCCTAAAATGAAATTAACATCTTCTCCTGTGAGAACTCCAGAATTACAACTCACTGTTGTCAACAGGAGAATGTTGGATCACACACACACACACACACACACACACACACACACACAAAGCCCCACGTCCACGGGAAAAGGAGAAACCCCAGGAAGATGGCATGAGGGGTGAAACTGCATTTAGACTCTAACCCCAAACCCACAAGAGATACTCAGAGGGCTCAAACAAAATGTGGTACACACCAGGAGACCATAAAGACTGAGCCAGACCTGCCTTTGAGTGTTTGAGTGTCTCCTGCAGAGTTACAGTCAGCAGTGGCCTGCTGCAGGGACAGTGGATCTGGATACAGCAGTCCTGAGTATGGCATAAACCTTCTTGGAGGAGGTTGCCATGAACCCCACCAAAGATTCACCAGAACTTACACTGGACTGGGGGATCATTAAGAATAAATAATATATTGGATTCTTTTGTTTATTTTCTGGTTCGTTGGACAAGATAGGCCATAAAGCATCTAGAATAGCATCTATAATGCAATTTGTACTTATATACATAAGTTTGCCATGCAACTGTGTACTTTTATACACACATATGTACACACACATTTTATATATATATATCCAAGTAACCAATCATCTTAAATTTAGATACACCAGAGATACCAATTAGAGAGTAACAGTGAATACTTTTGTATGATTTTTTGTCAAATTTAGGAAACAAAATAGCCACAGAGCTTACTTGCTGTGATTAAATATACTTTGAGACTACATCTGGGTCCCCCCAGTCATAATACATTTATAACTGAAAGATCTAAGCAGACATGGCAGCTCCATGAAAAGTAAGACAAATATCCAATTAAAAAAAAAAAAAAATCTGTGACACTAATGACCTTGTACAACATCTTCACCCATTAATATCCCCACCACAGTTCACTACAGCATTGTCAGTTCTGTTGTTCCCTTGGTGAGGAAAGAGTGTTCCAGTGAATTTGTTAGGGGTTTGTGAGCACTTAACCAACAAACCCTAAAACACAGTGACTTGATAGAAAGGGATTTTATTTTTTTCTTAACTAGTTACATAATCAGGATTTCAGAGTAGTGAGAAGCTCTTCTTTGAGTGATAGATTAAGAACACAGGCCTTTTACATTTAGGGACTCCAACACTTCCAACACATGACTTGCAAGGTCATGACAGAATCCTGCATCAGAGTTGAGGAAGGAGAAGAGCTCAGAGAGGAACAGGTGGATGGGCAGGGTGAGCTTTGAAAGTGGTGCAGAATTAACTGCAGGTCTAAAATTTGTAGTCTACATGTATTATTAGAAATGAAATAAGATGGGACAGGTATTGTCTCCCCTTGTAATCAATATAATTCTGATGACAAATACTTTCCTAGAATATTATCAAGTTAACCTAGCATCTATAGGAACAGCAATAACCAGTAGCCATCAGTCTGGTCCCAGCCTTGAATTTGAATGGAGGTAAACCTGGACCATGAAGAAAACTGAATGCCGAAGAATTGATGCTTTTGAACTGTGGTGTTGGAGAAGACTCTTGAGAGTCCATTGGACTGCAAGGGGATCCAACCAGTCCATCCTAAAGAAGATCAGTCCCGGGTGTTCATTGGAAAGACTGATGCTGAGGCTGAAACTCAAATACTTTGGCCACCTCATTCAAAGGGTTGACTCATTGGAAAAGACCCTGATGCTGGGAGGGATTTGGGGCAGGATGAGATGGCTTGATGGCATCACCGACTCGATGGATATGAGTTTGAGTAAACTCTGGGAGTTGGTGATGGACAGGGAGGCCTGGCGTGCTGCGATTCATGGGGTCGCAAAGAGTTGGACACGACTGAGCGACTGAACTGAACTGAACTGAACTGAGATTCTGAAAAAAGAACTCTTGCTGTTTAGAATCCACTAGTGGCTAAACTCACTGGGCCAAGTCAGCAAGGGAGGCTGCCCTGAGTATGTTCTGATGTACACTTCTCATATACCCTTGGTTGATCATTTGTCTGAACTTATCTTATTGGTTTCTAAAGAAAAGACTTTTAGTCATAAACTCTACTGGAGTTTTGTGTACACTCTAGAAACACTACACTGATTCAGTAACCATTAAACTAAAACCAATAAGATGTCATTATTCTTCTTTTATCTGCATTTATATCCCTGGTAAAGTAGAATTAAAACAAACAAAGAAAAAAGAAAAAAAAAAAAACACACAACGCCGTGGAAATCCTCCTTTTTCTGAGAAAAGTGTGAAAGTGAATAAAGGAAAACTCATTTAAATAGAGTAAGGAAGCCCAGTGTGTGTTGGGAGAGAAGGGGGCTCTCATATACCACTCACCACAGTCTACAGAGCCCAGTATGAAGAATGATTTCCTCTGATCCAATCAAAAGCCACTCCATGCCTGCAGTCAATGAAAATCCCCACAGTCCTCTCCAATTTCCTCCTTTCCTCGATAAGAGCAAGACGCTCTCCTTTCTTCTCCAGACTCGTGTACTATTCTCCATAGTATGTCCAGAACTGAAATTCTCAGGTATTCCAAAACAAACTCATTTTGTTGATAAAACAACCCACTCCTTTGCTTTGTAAATTCAACAGAAGACAATACAGCACATGGTGTAAAATGTGCTAAACTTAAGGAGTTTAAGTTTTCCAGTAGGTTGCTGAAAAGGAAGTAAATCTTTCTATTTGAATTGCACATAAGGCTAACACAAGGAGGAGGAGCTACAAAGGTAATAATCACCAGTAAAATGTGTAAAACTTGGAATAATGTATGCCAGTGTCTGTTGTCATCTCAACAGACTCAACTTGAGAGACTTATGTCTTTTGTTCAGATTATGGAACTTTTTATCCAAATTAAGGGAATAATGTGCTCAATCAATTAGTCCTTTACAACTCTTTGCGACCCTATAGACTGTAGCCCACCAGGCTCCTCTGTCCATGGGATTCTCCAGGCAAGAACACTGGGGTGAGTTGTCATTTTCTTCTCCAAGGGAATAATAACCAATAAGTTAACCTAGAATTAGTTATAACAAATATTTCCCAAGTAATTAAGCCAAAGAAGAAACTTGAAAAATCCTCAAGATAGTTGAGAAAGATTTGATAGATCTGCCAGTGCTCTGAGTTCTCTGAGTAAGTAAAGTCCTCTTATTCAGGATCCACATTAACATTACCATGGTGCTGGTTAAATGACATAATGCTTGTTTCAGATAACTGTCAGACCCAAGTCTTCCTCAGGTTTTAGTGATCATTCACCTAGAGCCAGACATCCTGGAATGCAAAGTCAAGTGGACGTTAAGAAGCATCACTATGAGCAAAGTTGGTGGAGGTGATGGAATTCCAGTTGAGCTATTTCAAATCCTAGAAGATGATGTTGTTAAAGTTCTGCACTCAATATGCCAGCAAGTTTGGAAAAATCAGGAGTGGCCTCAGAACAGAAAACGTTCAGTTTTATTCTAATTCCAAAGAAAGGCAACACCAAAGGATGTTCAAACTACCACACGATTGCACTCATCTCACACTCTAGCAAAGTAATGCTCATAATTCTGCAAGCCAGGCTTCAACAGTATGTGAACCCTGAACTTCCAGGTGCTCAAGCTGGATTTAAAAAAAGGCAAAGGAGTGAGAGATCAAATTGACAACAACCATCGGATCATTGAAAAAGCAAGAGAGTTAAAGAAAAACATCTATTTCTGCTGTAGTGACTATGCCAAAGTCTTTGACTGTGTGAATCACAACAATCTGTGGAACATCTTTCAAGAGATGCGAACACCAGGCCACCTGACCTGCCTCTTGAAAATCTGTATGCAGGTCAAGAAAAAACAGTTAGAACTGGACATGGAACAACAGACTGGTTCCAAATCGGAAAAGGAACATGTCAAGGCTGAATATTGTCACCCTGCTTATTTAACTTCTATGCAGATTACATCATGTGAAATGCTGGACTGGATGAAGCACAAGGTGGAATCAAGATTGCTGGGAGAAATATAAATAATCTCAGATATGCAGATGACATCACCCTGATGACAGAAAGCAAAGAAAAACTAAAGAGCCTCTTGATGAAAGTGAAAGAGAAGAGTGAAAAAGTTGGCTTAAAATTCAGCATTCAGAAAACTAAGAGCATGGCATCTGGTTCCATCACTTCATGGCAAATAGATGCGGTAACAATGGAAACAGTGACAGACTTTATTTTGGGGCGTTCCAAACTCACTGCAGATGGTGACTGCATACATGAAATGAAAAGATGCTTGCTCCTTGGAAGAAAATCTATGATCAGTCTAAACAGCATGTTAGAAAGCAGAGACATTACTTTGTCAACAAAGGTCCATCTAGTCAAAGCTATTGTCTTTCCAGTAGTCATGTATGAATGTGAGAGTGGGACTATAAAGAAATCTGAGTGCCAGAGAATTGATGCCTTTGAAATGCGATGTTGGAGAATACTCTTGAGAGTCCCTTAGACTGCAATGAGATCCAACCAGTCCATCCTAAGGAAATCAGTCCTGAATTTTCATTGGAAGGACTGATGCTGAGGCTGAAACTCCAAAACTTTGGCCACCTGATGTGAAATACTGACTCATTGGAAAAGATGCTGGTGCTGGGAAAGGTTGAAGGCAGGAGGAGAAGGGGACGACAGAGGATGAGATGGTTGGATAGCATCACCGACTCAATGGACATGAGTGTGAGCAAGATCCGGGAGTTGGTGATGGACGGGGAAGCCTGGCATGCTGCAGTCCATGGGGTTACAAAGATACATACATGACCGAGCTACTGAACTGATTGACTGGGGAATATCCCTAGGAGGAGGAAATGGCAGCCCATTTCAATATTCTTCCCTGGATAATACCATGGACAGAGATGTCTGGCAGGCTACTATCCATGGGGTCCCAGACTGGATATGACTGAAGCGACTTAGTACGCATGCCACATCTCTACATAGGAGTCTTCTAAGCTTCCCAAAATGGTCCCCGAATAATCCTGATTTTAAATCAAAGCATTCAATTGCCTGATCTCAGTAAAGTGTCTGGAGCATGATCACACAGATCTTATGTCAGCCCTTGAGCTTTGCCCTAGCAGTATCTCTTGTGATAACAACTTTGCCACAATTCTGAGATGACTGAGCAAGAATATATTGCCCCTGGGCTGGCTTTGGTTCATTTACAGAGATGTATACAAGTGACAGGACTAGTGAAGATCAGTTTCTATATTAGACCTCCTGTCTTCTCCTGGTACCAGCCCACTAGTGTTCTGTTTCCTTTGTTTATGCTTGTATTAAACGTCATGTGTAGGTTGGGTTCAAGAAGCTGCTTTCCATCACATAATAGTTTCAAACTTCTTTACTTTTGCCACCCCTCTTCCCCACAATCCTGACCCTGGTGCACACCCAAAGTTTCTCTAAAGAGACATGTTACTCCAGGGGATGTCCTCCTCTGTGGATTGCTTGAGCTGTTCTCTGCATCCCCCTCCACTGATACGGGAACTCTGGCGCTTATTATTCAGTCTGTTCTCTATCCCATATTCTGCCTGCTTGCCTGAACATCCTTGGATGTTTAAGCCTGGTCTGTTCCTGAATGCTACCCCTTATTAGAAATAGCAAGAAAAAACTAATCATAGGGCTAGTTCATGGTATAAATATTAAACAGTTGGATGAGCATAAATTATTTGTAAAATTTCATCAGTTTCAAAAATAGCATAATAGAAAAAAACAAAGTAAAATGCAGAGAGGACCAAAACTATGTTTCTGGAACTGAAAAAACATTCAACATAGGAATGAAAAAAAATGGGATAAATTCCCCTAATCTTTGTTTTTTCAATGCCAGAATAAAAGTACTTATATAGAACACGTCCAGAACTACTCAACTGTCCTCAGAATTGATTTTATTATCATTTTTAAACATTTTTAAATTGAGGTATAGGTGATTTACAGTGTTGTGTTAGTTTTAGACATATAGCAGAGTGTCAATTATACCTATAATTGTAACATATATATTCTTTTTTACATTCTCTTCCATTTTAGATTATTACAAGATATTGAGTATAGTTCCCTTTGCTATACAATAGGTCCTTGTTGGCTATCTCTTTTATATATAGTAGTGCATATGTTTTATTCCCAAACTTCTCATTTATCCCCCCCATTTCCCCCTTTGGTAACCATAGCTTGTTTTTTTGTGTTTGAGCCTATTTATGTTTTGTAAATAAGTTCATATTATCATATATTTTTAGATTCCAGGTATAAGCATCATATGATATTTGTCTTTCTCTCTCTTACTTACTTCCCTCTGTATTATAACATCTAGATCTATCCATGTTGCTGAAAATGGCATTATTTAATTCTTTATGACTGTCACTCTATTATCCTTGTCACGTTTCAAAGCTGTGCACCTTGATCATCACTGCCCATTCTCTTAATAGCAGTCAGTTTTGCATCCTGCTAATGGAGACAGCCATGTCCAGAATACCTTCATTTTGGTAAATCTTAAGCTACTTCAGCAAAAGATTTTCCAGAACTCTTTCACTTTGTTCACTTTTTTTGTTTGTTTGTTTTCACTCTGTTCACTTTTGCCATGATTTATTAATTACAGAGTCAAATTAAATGGAAAGTCTAATGCATGTAGTATAATCTGATATATTTCTGTAAGTTTTTACTTTTGTAGATTGTTATTATTATTATTATTTTACTTTTTTAGATTATTTTAACTGCAATTGAAAATCATTCCAAGATGTACATATGTTTTCCAATGAGGTAGATGGAATTAGTGCCTGGAAAAGCACTGTGACTTTGAGATTCCATTTTGCCTTTCCCATCAAATAATTACTAATGTAGAGCTTAGAATTGGACTGAATGGACAATAAGAGCTACTTGCTTAGTTCACTGGAACAGGTAAAATCATTATGGAGCAGATGTCACCTGTCTGTGTGGAGCAGCCCAGTTGCCAGTTCTAGCACATCTATGAAAACGACAGGCTCGGGACACTGTCTTTATGTAACATCGCTGCCCTTGGTTTCCCACCCTGTTGTAGTCATTGTCCTTGCTCTTGTGATTGGATGACTTGGGGAACTCCAGACTTGTTTTTTTGTTTTTTGTTTTTTTTTTGGGGGGGTCGGGGGGAGGGGGACGTGTCCTTTGTTCTTCAGCTCTTGAACTGATATACTGGTTCACACTGGATAAGGAACTTGAACTTTTCTGTATTTTATATCTTTATTTGCAAAACAAAAAGATTCATCTTTACCACTTGCTTTACAAGGTATGACAGAAAAAAAATGAAATTTTAATATTGGTACTTTAATAATTTTCCCCATGGGGGAAAATACATTCCTGCCAACAATTCTTTGTCACCTTTTCTAACATCTAAAAATGAATTATAAGTACTTTAAAAGTGGTTATAAAAGTATTAGAACTACTTAAATAATGATGTGTATATGTACTACTATATCTTTATATTCTAGTTCATGAATAAAATGATTAAATATTCCAAGAACTCTAGTTGTCATATCATGGAAAGTATTACATCTGAGTGTGATGCATCACTGCTATTGTCCTCATATGTTGGAATGTGGGATGGACTAATACATTAATTGTAATGTTTGTCATAGGAAACCAGTGCATATGGCCAGATTACCCTGAAGCACATTTAAGCGCACACAGTGCGTTTGAAGACTCAGCCCACAAGCATCTGCTCTGCCAAGTTCTGTCTCATTTACTGCACCTCTGCTTCAGAAGGCTGGGCATCCAGAGTCCGGCTACCTGTGTTGACCTTCCACTGAACAGGTGGTTGGCATGTGAACAATATGATTATGAACTCCAGGCAGCCTTCAGAGCCATCTCATTCCATGGTGTGATGGTTAAGAAGTTCATTTCCTTTCAGCCAAAATAGCTCTTTTTTTTCTTGAGAAACAGAGCCTTTTCCCACAGCTTTCATAATATGAGTAAAACCTTAAGGTGAGCTTGAAATCCAAAATCAACTAGTTTTGAATATGGCTATTCTATTAGGATTCTTCAAAGAAATAGAACCAATTCTATATATTCATAAGAATATATACAAATATAATTTATATTTATAAATCATTCAAATGCAATTTATATATAATTTAATGATAATTTCCATTTATAGATAAATACTATCATTTATTTTTAGAGAATTGGCTCTTGTGCTTTGGGGGAATATCAAGTAAATGGATATATTTATAATTTAACTATGCTTACTGCTAAATAGGCTTACTTGGTGTTTCAGAAGGTAAAGGATTCGCCAGCAATGCAGGAGATCTGAGTTTGATTCCTGGGTTAGAAAGATCTCCTGTAGAAAGGAATGGCCACACACTTGAATATTATTGCCTGGAGAATCCTATGGACAGAGGAGCCTGGCAGGCTACAATCCATGGGTTTTCAGAGAGTTGGAAACAACTTAGCAACTAAGCACAATGCTAAAGGGGAAAAATAACAGGATGTTGTAAGGACGAATAACAGTGCTGAAGGAGGAACAGGAAATTAATCTTGATCTGGGTGGTGTAAGGGTATCTCTTTATGGAAAAACTTCTGGGAGTTATAAAGGATGAGAATAGGCCAAACTTACTGAGAATGGAAATAAAGCAATTCGAGATAATTTCATATTGAAAACCATAAGGTGAAAAAAAGCTTGAAGTTTCAAGGCGAGTTACAGGTTTAGATTTAGGATGATAGGGAAGTCAATGCATGATTGAACTGAGCAGATTGAAATGAGCAGAATTGGTCATGTGAGTGATGAGACATGAGTCACTGCAGGTGTCTGGAATTAGCACCTGTATGGTTAGCTCTGTTTACTAAAATGAGAAAGATAATGTTTGCCTACTGAAATGAGGACAACAAAAATAGGTTGGGAGGGCCATGGAAGGACCATATTGGAACTCTTAAGATTATATTTTATATAAAAATATGTAAGCTACTCAAGTGTAGTTAACAGGGAGGCACTTAGACACAGCCTTCTAGATCTCAGAAGAGAGGTCTACAGGATAGACAATCTGAAGGTAGGACAGGGGTTGTTAGGACAGTGATGATG
Source organism: Cervus canadensis (assembly GCF_019320065.1). Lineage (NCBI taxonomy): Eukaryota > Metazoa > Chordata > Mammalia > Artiodactyla > Cervidae > Cervus > Cervus canadensis. Next base: position 1,329,450 of record NC_057388.1, read on the forward strand.
TGGTCCCCCAGGAAGGGATGATCTCACCTTCCTCCATGTGGTCTATCACTGGTATGATGAACTTGCTCCTAATATTAATTATTCATTTCTAACTAAAGACCTTAGAACATAATTTTAATATTTTGAAGTAATTTTAATGATAAATCTATTAATATAGAGACTTCAAAATGAGACTGTCAATGGTCAGAAAGATCTAGGTTCAAACATATGAATTTGGGGAAATTAAATTGAATCATTCACTGTCTATATTTAGGTTAAAAAATAATCTCTATCTATCTATCTATCTATCTATCTATCCATCTATCTATCTAATAGTTTACTGAGAACCAAAGAGCTGATAGATTTCCCTCTCAGTGAATCTCATATTTTTCTTTAAAATTTGCCAAATTATCATTGACAAACTTTTTAAGAAAATATTTTGTTTTGCAGCATTTAATTTCTTAAACTTTCAAAATTGAGGCTATATTCATATTGAAAAGTCACAAATCACATACCATTTCATGAACCCAGATACATTTGCTAAAACTGAAATCACTCATGTAACTGGCAGTAGATAAAGAAAAAGCACCTGGAAACAGTCTTTCTCTCATCACTTCTCATCCAGTAACTTGGTACCCAGTAACTTGGTACTCTGAGTCTCGGTTAGGTTTGCCTTCAAATATTTATGTTTGTTATGTATGAAATATACTGATTCAAAGAAAACATAATCACTCCCATTTGGACTATACCTAATAACACTAGCCAGTAGAATATATTTTACTCTTCCAAGACGATTGGGTTATAACTTTGACCTATGGAAAATTGGTTATTCTAATGCTAAGATAATATATATATATATATATATATATATATATATTTATACAGAGAAAGAGAGAGAGAAAGAAATGACAATCCACTTCAGCAACTCCAGTATTCTTGTCTGGAGAATCCCACGGACAGAGGAGCCTGGCGGGCTACAGTCCATAGGGTCACAAAGAGTCAGACACGACTAAGTGACAAACAACAACCACTACAATACTGTAAAGTAATTAGCCTCCAACTAATAAAAATAAATGGAAAAAAAAGAGGAAAAAGAAAATGATGACAGTTGTTATAAAGAACAAAAATCTTGTGATAACCTTGTCATATGAAATAAAGTGGTGAATATTTACTATAAGAAATATTCTTGTTTTTTAGGAAACTATTAACTTTTACCATTCTAACAGTTCTTAAATAAAAAATAGTGCAGTAGTCAAGGTTTTATTGTGGTTCATTTTTTTGCAGTAAATGCAAGATGTAACTCTCTCTGGGGTATTTCAAGTTCAAATGAAGCTGGCTCACCATTTTTATATTTATAAAAGTGTTCTCTTGGTGCCCAGTGGATTCTGCTTGGATCTTGGAAGTGCTAATTTATCTCTAAGCCCCTGTTTCTTCCTGTGTAAAAGGAGAAATAGCACCTGCCTTCAAGGGCCACTGAATTTTTGAATTAAATACTGTGGGGCAATACAGAAGCTTATATTAAAATTTACATTATGAAGAGCCTATTCATTATTTTTGTAGTATATGGAGTATATTTTCCACTGAGATTCAGGTCTTATCAGAGCAAAACGGACATGTAGCCCTGGGTTTGTAATGCACATCAGTGGCAAATGTCTAATTGATATATGTGTCTGATGCCAGTGACTATAGAAACTCATGTCTAGCAGTAGGGGTGTAGGCAAGTGATGCGGAGTCTGTGTCCCAAAGGTGTAATCTCTTTCTCTCTGTGATTCCATCATCCCTAAGACCAGCTCCTCTGCTACTCTTCTATCATTTATTATGCAAATTATAGTGCTGGATAACCATTCATTCTCATAACGGGTTGGAACCAGAAACCTAGCCGATTGGAAGCCATCAACAAGAGCCATGTGACACCCAGTTCCCATCTCCTCTAAATATAAGATGATAATATTTATAGCAGCATTGATTTTCCTGTGGCCAGGTAAGGCAAAATTGCCTACATTTCTATTGCCATATTTTCCTACTAATAAACCTGCAGAGCATTCAAAGTTCATTCAAATATTCTCAGCAGCCATATGGATTCAAAGAGACATTATTTTTTTTCATGTTTCACTGGCCTTATATTTACAACCATAGAGTCTGTGATCATAACATGTTAATATAAAACATAGAAACATTTTGTATAGCATTATTCAAAAGATCTTGGTGAGTGATCAAACAGACATTAAAAGCTACTTATAAAAAAGAATACATTTGAGTCCATTCTAATGAGGTGGATGAAACTGGAGCCTATTATACAGAGTGAAGTAAGTTAGAAAGAGAAACACCAATACAGTATATTAACACACATATATGGAATTAAAAAGATGGTAATGATGATCCTATATGCAAGACAGCAAAAGAGAAACAGATGTAAAGAACAGACTTTTGGATTCTGTGGAAGAAGGCAATGGTGGGATGATTTGAGAGAATAGAATTGAAATAGGTATACTACCATATGTAAAATAGATGACCAGTGCAAGTTTGATGCATGAAGCAGGACCCTCAAAACCAGTGCTGTGAGACAACCCAGAGGGATGGAGTGAGGAGGGAAGTGGGAGGGGGGGGTCAGGATGGGGGCACATATGTACAACTGTGGCAGATTCATGTCAGTGAAGGGCAAAAACATCTGCAATACTGTAATTAGCCTCCAATTAAAATAATTAAATCATTTTTTTTAAAAGCAAAACTATCTGAAAAGAGGTTTCCACCTGGTTTTAAGTCTTTGTGAGATCTTTCAGGTTCAGTCATAGGTAATTACAGACTTTTCCCAGCAAGGTTCATAGGAACACTACTCCCCGCACCTAGCTTAATGCAGTCGATGCCCTGCAGGCTCTGAAGAGACCTGAAGTCAGTTGAGGAATCCAGCTCTGAAATGGTGATGGTCTTTATATATGCACATTAATAATCTTTCACTTTCTTTTTAATAGAAGGATAGTTAATTTACAATGTTGTGTCAGTTTCTGAGTGTGCAACAAACTGATTCAGTTAAATACGTTTGCTTTCAGATTTTTTCCACTATAGGTTATTAAAAGATATTGAGCATAGTTCCCTGCGCTATACAGTAAGTCTTTATTGTTTGCCTATTTTGTATATAGAAATATGGATGTTAAACACAAACTCCTAATTTTTCCCCCAGTTCAGTTCAGTTCAGTCGCTCAGTCACGTCTGACTCTTTGCAGCCCCATGGACTGCAGCACACCAGGCCGCCCTTTCAATCACCAACTCCCAGAGTATACATTATTCCATTGAGTCAGTGATGATATACAACTATCTCATCCCCTGTCGACCACTTCTCCTTCCACCTTCAATCTTTCCAAGCATGAGGGTCTTTTCAAATGAGTCAGTTCTTCCCTTCAGGTGACCGAAGTATTGTAGTTTCAGTTTCGGCATCAATCCTTCCAATGGATATTCAGGACTGATTTCCTGTAGGATGGACTGGTTGGATCTCCCTGAATCCAAGGGGCTCTCAAGAGTCTCCTCCAAAACCACAGTTCAAAAGGAACAATACTTCAGCACTCAGATTTCTTTATAGTCAAAATCTCACATGCATATATGATTACTGGAAAAACCAAAGCTTAGGCTAGATAGACCTTTGTTGGCATAGTAATGTCTCTGCATTTTATTATGCTGTCTATCTTGGTCATAGCTTTTCTTCCAAGGAGAAAGTGTCTTTTAATTTCATGGCTGCAGTAACCATCTGCAGTGATTTTAGAGCCCCCCAAAATAAAGTCTGTCACTGTTTCCATTGCTTCCCCATCTATATGTCATGAAGTGATGGGACCAGATGCCACAATCATAGTTTTCTGAATGTTGAGTTTTAAGAAAGCTCTTTTGCTGTCCTCTTTCACTTTCATCAAGAGGCTTTTAGTTCTTTGGTCTCTGTCATAAGAGTGGTATCATTTGAATATCTTAGTTTATTGATATTTCTCCCTGCATTCTTGATTCCAGCTGTTGCTTCATTCAGCCCTGCATTTCTTATGATGTGCTCTGCATATAAGATAAATAAGCAGGGTGACAATATACAGCCTTGACATACTCCTTTCCCTATTTGGAACCAGTCTGTTGTTCCATGTCCAGTTCTAACTGTTGCTTCCTGACCAGCATACAGATGTCTCAGGAGGCATGTCAGGTGGCCTGGTAACCCCATTTCCCATCTCTTTAAGACTTTTTCTCAGTTTCTTGTGATCCACACAGTCAAGGGCCTTGGCAGAGTCAATAAAGCAGAAATAGATGTTTTTCTGGAACTCTTGCTTTTTCTGCGATCCAACGGATGTTGGTAAATTGGTCTCTGGTTCCTCTGCATTTTCTAATTCCAGCTTGAACATCTGGAATTTCATGGTTCATGTATTGTTGAAGCCTGACTTGAAGAATTTTGAGCATTACTTTGCTAGACTGTGAGATAAGTGCAATTGTGCAGCATTTTGAGCATTCTATGGCATTGCCTTTCTTTGGGATTGAAATGAAAACTGACATTTTCCAGCCCTGTGGCCACTGCTGAGTTTTCCAAATTTGCTGGCATATCAAGTGCAGCACTTTGACAGCATCATCATTTAGGATTTGAAATAGCTCAACTGGAATTCCATCACCTCCACTAGTTTTGTTCATAGTGATGCTTCCTAAAGCCCACTTGACTTCACTTTCCAGAATGTGTGGATCTGTTAGCGATCACACCATTGTGGTTATCTGAGTCATAAAGATTTCTTCTGTATAGTTCTTCTGTATATTCTTTCCACCTTTTCTTAATACCTCCTGCTTCAGTTAGGTCCATACCATTTTGATCTTTTATTGTGCCCATCTTTGGATGAAATGTTCCCTTGGTATCAGTAATTTTCTTGAAGAGATCTCTAGTCTTTCCCATTCTATTGTTTTCTCTATTTGTTTGCTTTGATCACTGAGGGAGGCTTTCTTATCTCTCCTTGCTATTCTTTGAATCTCTGCTTTCAAATGGGTATTTCTTTCCTTTTCTCCTTTGCCTTCTCTTAGTTTCTCAGCAATTTTTAAGGCCTCCGCAAACAATCATTTTGCCTTTTTGCACTCCTTTTTCTTCCAGATGGCCTTGATCCCTGCCTCCTGCACAATGTCACAAACCCCTGTCCACAGTTTTTCAGGCACTCTGTGTATCAGATCTAATCCCTTGAATATATTGCTCACTTCCACTGTATAATTGTAAGGGATCTGATTTAGGTTATAACTTAATGGTTTACTGGTTTTCCCAACTTTCTTCAATATGTGTCTGAATTTGGAAATAAGGAGCTCATCATCTGATCCACATAAAGTGCCAGTCTTGTTTTTGCTGACTGTATAGAGCTTCTCCATCTTTGCCTGCAAATAATTTAATCAATATGATTTCAGCATTGACCATCTTGTGATGTCCACATGTAGAGTCTTCTCTTGTGTTGTTGGAAGTGGGTGTTTGCTATGACCGGTGTGTTCTCTTGGTAAAACTCTATTAGCCTTTGCCTTGCTTCATTCTGTACTCCAAGACCAAATTATCCTGGTACTCCAGCTATTTCTTGACTTCCTCCCAGTCCCCTGTAATGAAAAGGACATCTTTTTTGGGTGTTATTTCTAGAAGGTCTTATATGTCTTCATAGAACCGTTCAACTTCAGCTTCTTCAGTATTACTGGACTGAGCATATATTTGGATTACTGTGACATTGAATGGTTTGCCTTAGAAAAGAACATAGATCATTCTGTCATTTTTGAGATTGCATCCAAGCACTGCATTTCAGACTCTTTTGTTGACTATGAGGGCAACTTCATTTCTTATAAGGGATTCCTACCCACAGTAGTAGATATAATGGTCATCTATGTTAAATTCCCCCACTCCAATCCATTTTAGTTCTCTTATTCCTAAAATGTTGATGTTCACTCTTGCCATCTCCAGTGTGACCACTTCCAATTTGCCTTGATTCATGAAACTAACATTCCAGGCTCCTATGCAATATTGCTGTTTACAACATTGGACTTTACTTCCATCACCAGTCACATCCGTAACTGGGTGATGATTTTGCTTTGGTTCCGTCTCTTCATTCTTTCTGGAGTTATTTTTTGACTGATCTCCAGTATCATATTGAGCACCTACCGACCTGGGGAGCTCATCTTTCAATGTCCTATCTTTTTTTCCTTTTCATACTGTTCATGAGGTTCTCAACGCAAGATTACTGAAGTGATTTGCCATTCCCTTATCCAGTGGACCATGTTTTGTCAGAACTCTCCACCATGACCCATCTGTCTTGGGTGGCCCTACACAGCATAGTTCATAGTTTCATTGAGTTAGACAAGATTGTGGTCCATGTGATCAGATTGATTAGTTTTCTGTGACTGTGGTTTTCAGTCTGTCTGCCCTCTGATGGAGAAGGATAAGAGGCTTATGGAAGTTTCCTGATGGGAGAGACAGATTGAGGGGGAAATTGGGTCTTATTCTGATGGGCAGGGCTATGCTCAGTAAATCTTTAATCCAATTTCCTGTTAATGGGTCAGGCTTTGTTCCTTCCCTGTTATTTCAGTTCAGGTCAGTTCAGTTGCTCAGTCATGTCCAACTCTTTGTGACCCCATGAATCAAAGCACACCAGGCCTCCCTGTCCATCACCAACTCCCGAAGTTCACCCAAACTCATGTGAATCGAGTCGGTGATGCCATCCAGCCACCTCATCCTGTGTTGTCCCCTTCTCCTCCTGCCCCCAATCCCTCCCAGCATTAGGGTCTTTTCCAATGAGTCAGCTCTTTGCATCAGGTGGCCAAAGTACTGGAGTTTCAGCTTCAGAATCAGTCCTTCCAATGAACACCCAGGACTGATCTCCTTTAGGATGGGCTGGTTGGATCTCCTTGCAGTCCAAGGGACTCTCATGAGTCTTCTCCAACACCACAGTTCAAAAGCATCAATTTTTCAGCGCTCAGCTTTCTTCACAGTCCAACTCTCACATCCATACATGACGACTAAACCATAGCCTTGACTAGATGGACCTTTGTTGGCAGAGTAATATCTCTGCTTTTTAATATGCTATCTAAGTTGATCATAACTTTCCTTCCAAGGAGTAAGCATCTTTTAATTTCATGGCTGCAATCACCATCTGCAGTGATTTTGGAGCCTAAATAAATAAATAAAATAAAGTCAGCCACTGTTTCCACTGTTTCCCCATCTATTTGCCATGAAGTGATGGGACCAGATACCATGATCTTAGTTTTCTAAGAAAAAGCTTTCTAAGCTTTAAGCCAGCTTTTTCACTCTCCTCTTTCACTTTCATCAAGAGGCTTTTTAGTTCCTCTTTACTTCCTGCCATAAGTGTGGTGTCATCTGCACATCTGATGTTATTTATATTTCTCCCAGCAATCTTGATTCCACCTTGTGCTTCATCCAGCCCAAGGTTTCTCATGATGTACTCTGCACATAAGTTAAATAAGCAGGGTAACAATATACAGCCTTGACATACTCCTTTTCCTATTTGGAATCAGTCTGTTGTTCCATGTCCAGTTCTAACTGTTGCTTCCTGACCTGCATACAGGTCTCTCAAGAGGCGGGTCATGTGGTCTGGTATTCCCATCTCTTTCAGAATTTTCCACAGCTTCTTGTGATCCACATAGTCAAAGGCTTTGGCATAGTCAATAAAGTAGAAATGGCCCTGTTATTTACCTGGGGCCAAACAATGGTGAAGATAATGAAGATAATGGTGACCTCTTTCAAAAGGTCCTATGCATGCACTGCCTCATTCAGTGCTCCCAGCCCTGCAGCAGGCCACTGCAGACCCATGCCTCTGCAGGAGACTGCGGGACACTCATGGGCATGTCTTGGTCAGTCTCTTGTGGGGTCACTGCTCTTTTCTCTGGGGTCCTGGTGCACACAAAGTACTCTTTGCGCCCTCCAAGAGCCTGTTTGCTCAGTCCAGTGTAAGTTCTGTAAGTGGCTCTCTGGTCCGGTGAATGGCTATCTCCTCCAAGAGGACTAATGCCATACCCAGGACTGCCGCACCCAGAGCCCCTGCCCCTGTGGCAGTTCCCTACTGACCCGTACTTCTGGAGGAGACACTCACACACAGTTCTGTCTCAGTGTTTGCGGGGGTCTCTGGGTCCTGGTGGACACAATGTTGATTTGAGCCCCCTGAGTGTCTTTGGCGGGTATGGGGCTTTGTTCTGAACAGGATTTTGCCCCTCCTACTGTCTTGCTGGGGCTTCCCCTTTGCCCTTGGATGTGGGATGCCTCCTCAAAATCACTCCAGCACAGCACAGCCTCCACTCCTGTGCCTCGCAGCCAGCGCTGCCCTGTTACCCTCTTATGCCCTTTATTAATCATGTTTGTTTCCCTCGTCTTTGACTCTATTTCTCAGTTGTAAATAAGCTGAAGCTCTGCCTTCTAGGAGTTTAAAAGCTTCACTTCTTTTGGGGGTCTCCCTATCTCAGGTTTAAGGCAGAGGTCTTCTTTAGGTGCTTCTGTTAATACCTATTTATGGGGCATAATTTGGGGGGCAGCCTGTGAACAATATTTCCCACTTTGACTCAGTACCCAGTATTTTCTACTCCTCACCTTTCCCAGGATTCATAAAACTTCAGAAACTGTTTTATTCGGGGCTCCTCATTGGTGAGAGAAGCCCCAGGTCTGGGCAGGTCTCCCTGGCCCTCAACAAGTATGCCAGCCTATAGAGATAAACAGAACATCTTTAGGTTTTAGACTTGCCTGTTCCACTTCAGTGAATGATTTTAATTATTTAGTTATTTTAATAAATTAATTATTTCATTCTGGGATGTTGCTTTCATTAACCAATCTGACGTTTGACAGCTCAGCAGAGTGACTGACACTACCAAACCACCCTCTCTCTTTTGATAAGTTGAATGTTTCATGGACGTTTCTTAGTCAATATTATAGACTTGCTCAAGTGTAAATCACTAAGAAACTGAAATTCTAGTTTTTTTGATCTGCTGCTTCATCATACTTGTGATCATTTTTAAAGTCACCTGTTATTTTTTCCAGGTCAACACATTCATTTGAATATCTAAATTTTTGACAGACATAAGGGAAACATGAGAAATTATAAAATGGAAATAAGAAAGTAAAGGACAAAATTCCTGGAAATTAAAAGCAAATAAATAAATGTAAAAGCAACTTTCAAGCCTAAAATATCATTTATTTAACCTAGGTTCATGCAGTTAATATGAAAAATTGTTAACAATACAGGTAATAATTAGTGAATTAATTAATTAATTAATAGATAAATGAGCTTAGTTGATTATATAAGTAAAATAATAATTTTGCCTGTCATTTGGCCCCTATGGCTCTTTGTGATCCCATAGACTGTAGCACGCCAGGCTCCTCTATCCATGGGATTTCCCAGGCAAAAATATTAGAGTGAGTTGCCATTTCCTTCTGTAGGGGATCTTTCTAACCCAGGAATCAAACCCATGTCTCCTGCATTCCAGGCATGTTATTTACCACCGATCCACTAGAGAAGACTGAAGTTAATAATACTACTCTTAATAATACTAATACATGCCCATGACTTACTCATAGACATGCTGTAAGCTAAAACTCAATGTTTGAATTGCATTTTCATGTTTATTTTGTGAATTAACAGTGTGGATTTCAAAACAAGGCCCAGGAACCAAACTGCCCATGTGTGTACAAATCACAGCCCTGCTGAAGTTGAAGCACACGCTACAACAATCGGAGTGAAAAGTAGAAATTCTTCCTCAATTCCATGACAGTACTATAAGGAGCAATAAATTAGTTACTATTTATAAATTTCCTGAAATTATTTGTTGAAGAACTTGAGGATAATATCTCACTTTAGACACTGCAAATATCTTAGATACTTAGATACTGCAAGTATCTTAGATACTTCCTCACTGGAAGATACTGCATCTTTAACAAACTGAAAGCGTGTGGTAACTGCATTTAACAAGCCTATTAGGGACATTTTCTCAACAGTGTTTGCTCACTTCCTGTCTCTGTGTCACATTTTGGTAATTCTCACAATATTCAAAATTTCACTATTCTTATGTTTGTTATATGATCTGTGATCAGGGATCTTTGATGCTAGTATTGCAAAAGGATTATGTGTCACTGAAAGCTCAGGTGATGATTAGAAAATTTAGCAATAAAATATTTTTAATTAAGTCACATACATTGCTTTTTTTAGACAGAATGCTATTTCATATTTAATAGACTACAGTACAGTGTAAACATAACTTTTAGATGCATTGGGAAATCAGAATGAATCACTACTTCCTTTATTGGAATGTTCACCTTATTGTGATGGTCTGGAAGGGACTGAGCAGCATCTGTGAGGTCTGCCTGTACCTGTTTAGAGCAAAACTTTTATCTCTCTCTGTACAGCAATATACTCAACTTTGCTTTTGTGTTATTTATCCTTTCCAGGTGAGATTCTGAGAGCTTAAAAGTAAAGTGATTTAAACTGTATGGAGTATTCTAATGACTTCAAGCTTTACTTGTAGTGATACATATGATTTATATGTTTGATGCCTTATTCTTGCTTTTGATTCACATATATAATCACATATATAACATATATAATATGTGATATAATATATGATTCACATATATAATATATAAACTTGCAATTTATTTTCCAAAATGGGACAACTTTGAGATTGAAAGTGGGCACTACTAATACAGGCCCACTGGGATAACTAGTCTGACAAGGAGTCTTTACATGTATTTATATTTGTTTCTCTACTGTATTTCAGGGTAAGTGTGACATCTGTTCTTTGATGTATTCTCCTTTTTGATGGGGAATCATGTAGATTAGTGAATTTAAGGGTGTACGCAGCAGATGCTGTCGCTGTCCTACCTACATATCCCTGGCATTCATCTTTCTACACTTCTGCATGCTGTCCCTTCACTCATATAAAACTCTTTGTGAGTCACCAGGCTCCTCTTTCCATGGTATTTCCCAGGCAAGAATATTGGTGTGTTGTCATTTCTTCCTCCAGGGGATCTTCTCGACCCAGGGATCAAACCTGCATCTCTTATGCTTCCTGCATTAAAAGTCAGGTTCTTTACCACTAGCAACACTTGCAAAGCCCCTCTACAAGTCTACACACAGTGGGTTCCTGCAACTCTGTTTGATTTGTTTTTCTTTCTGCAGGGACACACAAGCCAGAGTGTTAGGTTTAGTGTTCCTGGAAGCAGCTCACAACCTGTGAAGGATGGAGAGTTGGAGAGTAAGAAACCCAGCCTCCTCGCCTCCTAGCTGGAATAGCCTGAAATCCTGTTTCCCCAAGTGCCCAGCAGTGTCCCATGGCAGCTGTCAGGCAAGACAGTACATCCTCTTTAGCCCCTTTTTTCCTGTCTCACTTCTCGGTGGGCCTTTCCACCTCAGTACCCTTCCACTACAATAAAGTACATACACTGGAATATGGGTCTTCAAGTTGGCTTCTGCAGAAATTTAAAACAAATATATGAATAAATACATGTACTGGGCAAACCTCAATGATAAGGTCACTAGGCAACTCAAAGGAAAGCCATCCATGTAAGTTTCAGATCCATTGCTCAGGATATAAAGACATACTATTTCAGAAATAATGATTTTCCTTAAATTCAGCAATCAAATTCAAAAATTTGTTTTCCATGTGTGGTGTGTTTGAATGTGTATGTATGTGTCTGTGAGCATGACAAAGAGGGGGATCAATGATTACAGGTCATTAAGAGGATAATCTTAAATTTAACTAAACTGAATAAAGATTTGTGACAAAAGATGAATTAGATGAATTCCCCTAAAGAAGGAAGTTGACAGTGGCATTTATTTTCTTTTCTACCCCCTTCTCCCTGTTTTCTCTGTTCACATCTAATTATTTCACTTACTACAAGCTTTCCAGGAAATAAAGAGTTCAAAACATGCTGGAACGGCTTCAAAATCTTGGCAACCTTCATGCCTCAGGAGAGAATGGTCAGTATGTTTTTAACCTTCCTAGTGGCTGAACTATCCCCTAAGTAAAATGTAACAGAATTGGCCTCAGAATCACCCAGGTTTCCTGAGTTGAAATTTTTTTTTTTTTTTTTTTGCTAAATTGTGATATAATTCACGTATCATCAAAGCCAAATTTTAAAGTGTGCAGTTCAGTGTTTTTATTACATTCATAATTCTGTGCAACCATCACCACTATCTTCCCTGGTGACTCAGATGGTAAAGTGTCTGCCTTCAATGAGGAAGACCTGGGTTCAATCCCTGGGTCAGGAAGATCTCCTGGAGAAAGAAATGGAAACCCACTCCAGTATTCTTGCCTGGAAAATCCCATCAATGAAGAAGCCTGGTAGGCTACAGTCCATGGGGTTGCAAAGAGTAGGACATGACTGAGTGACTTCACTAAAACCAGTATCTAATTACAGATGTTTCCTCAGCCCATATTAATTTAAGGTGTACAACATAATGATTTACTATAAGTGTATGTTGCAAAGCGATCACCACCATAAGTTTAGTTAACATACATCATCTTACATGGTTACAAATGGGCACAGTGTATAATTCTCTTGTGTATATACTTAGGGGTGGAATATTTTTATCACACGGTAAATAATTTACCTTTCTGAGGAACTACCAAATTATTTCCCATAGTGGTTGAGCCATTTTACATCCCCACCATCAATGTATGAGGATTTCAGTTTCTCCACATCCTACTTGTGTGCTGAACTTCATCCTCCCAAATTTCTATGTTGAAGCCTTAACTCCCAGAACCACACAATGGGACTGTAGATATAGGATCTTTCAAGAGCAGATGAAATTAAAATGAGTCCATTAAGGTGGGTCCCAATCCATTAAGGCTGGTGTCCTCAAGAACAGGAACTTTGGACACAGAGACACACTAGGACCCAAGTGCTCATAGGAAATGCCATGTGAGGAAACAGCAGGGGTACAGCCACCTGAAAGTCCAGGGAGAGGAAATCAACAATGCTGACACCTTGGTCTTGGATTTCTAGCCTCCAGAACTGTGAGAAGTGTATCTTCTGTAAGCCACATAGTCTTCTGTGGCTTGTTATGGCAGCCCCAGCAAACTAGCACATTCCCCTATTTTGTCATTTCATCAAAAGTAAATCCATCTTATTAGAAGTGAGGTAACATCTCATTGTGGTTCTGATCTGACTAACAATGAATAACAGTGTTAAGCGTTGTTTCATGTGCTTGCTAGCCATGTGTTTATGTTCTTTGGAGAAATGTGAATTCAAATTATTTTCTTTATTTATAACTGTATATTTATCATTAAATATTTGTAAGAAGTCTTTAAGTTCCTGGATATTGGACCATTAGATATAAATATCACAAACGTATTCTTCCATTCTTTGGATTACATTTTTATGTTGCTGATATGTTCTTTGGCACACACAGCGTTCTAATTTTGGTGAAGTCCAATTATCTGTGCTTTTATCTTTTATCTGTGTAATATATAGGAAACCATTGACATCCATAGTCAAAAAGGGCTACATTTACATTTTCATCTAAAAGTTTTATAGTTTTAGCTATTACATTTTGCTCTTTGATCCAATTTGAATTAATTTTTATATATAGTGTGAGGGATGGCTTTAAATTCATTCTTTCACATGTAGACATCCAGTTGCTCCAGTAACATTTGTTGAAAAGACTATTCTTTTTTTCCTTGAATGGTTTTGGAAAATTGTCAAAAATCTTGAGTTTATTTCTGAACTTTCTATTCTAGTCCATTGCTCTGCATGCATATTCTTATAACTGCTACATTATATCAACTCCTGTAGTTTTCCTGTAATTTTTCAAATCAGGAAGTGTATGAACCCATTTTTGCTCTTTTTTGTTTCCCAATATAGTTCTGACTAGGCTAAGTCTTTCTTGCTTTTTTACATGGATTTTTATATCAGGTTATACCTTTATGCAAAATAACAGAATTTTGAAAAGAATCACATTGGATCTTGAGAATATTATCCACTTAAGATCACTGAATCTTCCAATACATGAATATAGGTTGTCTTTCTATTTATTTAGATTGTCTTTTGTTTATTTCAATAATGTTTTGTAGTTTTCAGTGCATTAGACTTGCACTTGTTTGGTTAAATGTGATCTTAAGTGTTTTACTGCTTTTATTACTTAAAATGGAATTGGTTTCTAATTTTGTCAGATTGTTCACAACTATTTCTTTTAAATTGATCTAGTTTTTGGAACCTGGGTGTACTCATTTATTAGTGTAATATTTTTATTTGAGAGTCTGGAGTTATTTACCTCATCCATGTTCCTCTTATTCTACCAATGACCTAAATAATCCCAGTATAAAGGAGTTTATCTAGTTTAGTCTAACTTTCTGGGCTTTTTTTTTTTTCAGTCTACATTTGTCCTATGCTTTCATTCCTTTTATTTCTGATTTTCACACTGATTCTTTTTTGATCCTGAGGTTCTGAGCCTATTTTCAAAAAAAAACAAATTCAAATCTGTGCTATTGCTGTTACCAGAGCAATAACACTTCACTGAAATGTATTATTGATCCTCTATTTTAACCTAGCATATAAAAAGTTTGAAAGTTTTATGTTAAAAGTTAAGTGTTTAATTGTATTTGTGTGTGTGTGTGCACGCGCGCGTGTGTGTGTGTATATGATGGGAACAGCTCAGTGATTTCCACCATCTTGGTTAGGTAATTTACTGAATGTTTTGAGGCTAATAATTGCTTTTTTAAAATGAGGGTATTGGAAAGTGAGCTTGTAATTGATCTTTTACATTTAAGTTACACTATTTATTAATCTTTAACTGTGTTTCACTAGATGCAAATACATCTTGTAGCACCTATCAACATTTAACTTACTGTTAACTTGAGAACTTTGAATATATATGTAATAATTTCACATGCACTTCAAGTATTCAGTTCAGTTGCTCAGTCTTGTCTGACTCTTTGCAAATCCATGAACAGCAGCATGCCAGGCTTCGCTGTTCATCACCACTCCCAGAGTTCACCCAAACTCATGTCCATTGATTCGTTGATGCCACCCAGCAATCTCGTCCTCTGCTGACACCTTCTCCTCCTGCCTTCAATATTTCCCTGCATCAGGCTCTTTTCAAATGAGTCAGCTCTTTGCATCAGGTGGCCAAAGTATTGGCATTTCAGCTTCAACATCAGTCCTTCCAATGAACACCCAGGACTCATCTCCTTTAGGATGGACTCGTTGGATCTCCTGGCAGTCCAAGGGACTTTCAAGAGTCCTCTTCAACACGGCAGTTCAAAAGCATAAATTCTTTGACATTCAGCTTTCTTTACAGTCCAACTTTCACATCTATACATGACTACTGGAAAAACCATAGCCTTGACTAGATGGATCTTTGTTGACAGGGGAATGTCTCTGCCCGTTAATATGCTGTCTAGATTGGACATAACTTTCTTTTCAAGGAGCAAGCATCTTTAAATTTCATGGCTACAATCACCATCTGTGGTGATTTCAGAGCCCAAAAATATAGTCAGTCACTATTTTCACTGTTTCCCCAATTATTTGCCATGAAGTGGTGGAGCCAGATGCCATGATCTTAGTTGTCTGAATGATGAGCTTTAAGCTAACTTTTTCACTCTCCTCTTTTACTTTCATCAAGAGACTCTTTAGTTTTTCATTTTCTGCCATAAGGGTGGTGTCATCTGCATATCTATGGCTATTGATATTTCTCCCAGCAAACTTGATTCCAGTTTGTGCTTCTTCTAGGCCAATGTTTCTCATGATGTACTCTGTATATAAGTTAAATAAGCAGGGTGACAATATACAGCCTTGATGTATTCCTTTTCCTATTTTGAACCAGTCTGTTGTTCATGTCCAGTTCTAACTATGGCTTCCTGACCTGCATACAGATTTCTCTGTATGCAGAGGTGGTCTGGTATTCCCATCTCTTTCAGAATTTTCCACAGTTTGCTGTGATCCACACAGTAAAAAGCTTTTGCATAGTCAATAAAGCATAAGTAGAGGATTATCTGAAATTCTCATGCTTTTTTTTAATGATCCAACAGATGTTGGCAATTTGAACTCTGGCTCCTCTGCCTTTTCTAAATCCAGCTTGAACATCTGGAAGTTCACGGTTCACATACTGTTGAAGCCTTTCTTAGATAATTTTGGGCACTACTTTACTGGGGTGTGGGATGAGTGCAATTGCGTGGTAGTTTGAGGATTCTTTGGAATTGCCTTTCTTTGGCATTGGAATGAAAACTGACCTTTTCCAGTTCTGTGGCGACTGCTGAGCTTTCCAAATTTGCTGGTGTATTGAGTGCACACTTTCACATCATCTTCTAAGATTTGAAACAGGTCAATTGCAGTTCCATCACCTCACTAGCTTTGTTCATAGTGATGCTTCCCAAGGCCCACTTGACATCACTATCCAGAATGTTTGGCTCTAAGTGAGTGATCATACCTTCATGATTATCTGGGATATAAATTTATTTTTAGTATAGTTCTTCAGTGTATATTTGCCACCTCTTCTTAATATCCTCTACTTCTGTTAGGTCAATAATATTTCTGTTCTTTCTTGTACCCATCATTGCATGAAATGTTCCCTTGGTATATCTAATTTTCTTGAAGAGATCTCTAGTCTTTCCCATTCTATCGATTTCCTCTATTTCTTTGCATCTATCACTGAGGAAGGCTTTCTTATCTCTCCTTGCTGTTCTTTGGAACTCTACATTCAAATGGATATATCTTTCCTTTTCTCCTGTGCCTGTCACTTCTCTTCTTTTCTCAGCTATTTGTAAGGCCTCCTCAGACAATCATTTTGCCTTTTTACATTTCTTTTTCTTGGGGGTGGTTTTGAGCCCTGTAACCTGTACAATGTCACGAACCTCCATCCATAGTTCTTCAGACACTCTGCTATCAGATCTAATCCTTTGAATCTATTGCATACTGCCACTGTATAATCATAAGGGATTTGATATAGGTCATACCTGAAAGGTCTAGTGGTTTTCCCCACTTTCTTCAATTTAAGTCTAAATTTGACAATGAGTTCATGATTTGAGCTACAGTCAGCTCCCAACCTTGTTTTTCCTAACTGTATAGAACTTCTCAATCTTTGGATGCAAAGAATATAATCAATCTGATTTTGGTATTGATCATCTGGTGATGTCCACATGTAGAGTCTTCTCTTAGGTTGTTGGAAGAGGGTGTCTGCTATGACCAATGTGTTCTCTTGGTAAAACTCTATCAGCCTTTGCGTTGTTTCATTCTGTACTCCAAGGCCAAATTTGCCTGTTACTCCAGGTGTTTCTTAACTTCCTACTTTTGCATTCCAGTCCCCTATGATGGAAAAGATCTTTTTTTGGTGATATTTCTAGAAGGTCTTATATGTCTTCATAGAACCGTTCAACTTCAGCTTCTTCAGCATTACTGGTCAAGGCATAGACTTGGATTACTGTGGTGTTGAATGGTTTGCCTTGGGAAAGAACAGAGATTATTCTGTCATTTTTGAGACTGCATCCAAGTACTGCTTTTCAGCCTCTTTTGTTTACTATGATGGCTACTCCATTTCTTCTAAGGGATTCTTGCCCACAGTAGTAGATATAATCTATGTCATCTGTGTTAAATTCCCCCACTCCTGTCCATTTTAGTTCTCTGGTTCCTAAAATGTCGATGTTCACTCTTGCCATCTCCTGTTTGACCATTTCCAATTTGCATTGACTCATGGTAACGTTCCAGGCTCCTGTGCCATATTTTTCTTTATAGCATCTGACTTTACTTCTATCATCAGTCATATCCACAACTGGGTGTTGTTTTTGCTTTGGGTCCATCTTCATTCTTTCTGGAGTTATTTCTCCACTGATCTCCATTAGCATATTGGGCACCTACCAATCTGGGCAGTTCATCTTTCATTGACCTCTCCTTTTTCCCCTCTGATACTGTTCATGGGGTTCTCAAGGTAAGAATACTGAAGTGGTTTGCCATTTCCTTTTCCAGTGGATCAATTTTGTCGGAAATCTCCACTATGACCCATCTTTCTTTAGTTGCCCTACACAGCATGGCTCATAGATTCATTGAGTCAGACAAGGCTGTGGTCCACGTGATCAGATTATTAGTTTTCTGTGATTGTGGTTTTCAGTCTGTCTGCCCTCTGATAGAGAAGGAGGCTTATGGAAGTTTCCTGATGGGAGAAACTGACTGAGGTGGAAACTGGGTCTTGTTCTGATCAGCGGGGCCAGGCTCAACAAATCTTTAATCCAATTTTCTGTTTATCAGTGGGGCTGTGTTCCCTCCCTGTTATTTACCTGGAGGCAATGTTGATAATGGCCACCTCCTTCAAAGGGTCCCATGGACACACTGCCACAGTTCCCCCAACCCTGAAGCAGAGGACCACCAACCTGTGCCTCTGCCAGAGACTCCTGGATACTCATGGGCAAATCTTGATCAATCTCTTGTGGGGTCACTGCTCCTTTCTCCTTGGTCGTGGTGCACACAGGCTCAGTTTGTGCCCTCTAAGAGTCTATTTCCCAGTCCTGTGTAGGTTCTGGTAGCTCTCTGGTGGGGTGAATGGTGACCTCCTCCAAAATGCCATACCCAAGTCTGTTACACTCAGAGCCCCAGCGCCTGTGGCAGTCCACTGCTCACCTGTACCTCCACAGGAGACACTCAAACACTGTTCTTTCTCAGTTTCTGTGGGATTTTAGGGTCCTCTTGCACACAAGATTTGTTTCAACCGTCTGAGTCCCTCTGGCTGGTGTGGGGTTTGATTCTAAATGTGATTTCACCCCTCCTACCATCTTGCTGGGACTTCTCCTTTGCCCTCAGACATGAGGTATCTCCTCAAAGTCAATACAGTGCCATGCAGCCACCAAGCAGCTGCTGCTCCAGCTCCATGCAGCTCCCATGGGGCGCAAGACCCAGTTCTCCTACAGTCAGTCTCTCCATCAGAAAGCTTCCATTAGCCTCTTATTCTTATACCTCAGAGAGCACACAGAATGAAAACCACACTCACAGAAAACTAATCCAACTGACCACATGGATCACAGCTTTGTCTAACTCAATGAAACTATGAGCCATGCATGTAGGGCCACTCAAGATGGACAGGTCACGGTGGAGAGCTCTGACAAAACATGGTCCACTGAAGAAGGGAAAGGCAAAACACTTCAGTATTCTTGCCTTGAGAATCCCATTAGCAGTATGAAAAGGCGAAAAGATAGGCCACTAAAGATGAAACCCCCAGGTCTGTAGGTGACCAATATGCTACCAGAGCAGAGTGGAGGAATAACCCCCGAAAGAACGAAGAGACTGAGCCAAAGCAAAGACAGGGCCCAGCTGTGGATGCGACTGGTGATGGAAGAAAAGTCTGATGCTGTAAAGGACAGTATTCCAAAGGAACCTGGAATCTTATATCCATGAATCAAAGTAAATTGGAAAAGCTCAAACAGGAGATGGCAAGATTGCACATCAGCATTTTAGGAATCAGTGAAATAAAATGTATTGGAATGTGTTAATTTAATTCAGATGACCATTATATCTACTACTGTGAGTAAAAATTTATTAGAAGAAATGGAGTAACCCTCATAGTAAGCAAGAGTCTCAGATGTAGTAATTGGGTGCAATCTCAAAAAAATGACAGAATGATCTCCATTGATTTTCAAGCAAACCATTCAATACCACAGTAACCTAAGTCTATGTCCCAAGCAGTAATGCTGAAAAAGCTGAAGTTGAATGGTTCTATGAAGACACACAAGACTTTCTAGACTTAACACTCAAAAAAGATGTCCTTTTCACTATAGGGGAATGGAATGCAAAAATAGGAAGTCAAGAAATACCTAGAGCAACAGGCAAATTTGGCCTTGGAGCATAAAATGAAGCAGGACAAAGGCTAACAGAATCTTCCCAAGAGAACGCACTAGTCATAGCATACCCCCTTCTTCCAACAACACAAGAGGGGACTCTACACATGGACATTACTACATGTTCAATACCAAATCAGGTTGATTATATTATTTGCAGCCAAGGATGGAAAGGCTCTATACAGTCAGTAAAAACAAGACCTGTATCTGACTGTGGCTCAGATTATTAATTCCTTATTGCCAAATTCAGACTTAAAGAAAGTAGGGAAAACCACTTTCCCATTTGCCATTCAGGTATGACCTAGGTCAAATCCTTTGTGATTATACAGTGGAAGTGACAAATAGATTCCAGTGATTAGATCTTGTAGACAAATACCTGAAGAACTACAGATGGAGGTTCATGACATTGTACAGGAGGCAGGGATCAAGAACATCCCCAAGAAAAGAAATGCAAAAAGCATAATTGTTGCCTGAAGAGGCCTCACAAAAAGCAGAGAAAAGAAGAGAAGATAATGGCAAAGGAGAAAAGGAAAGATATACCCATCTGAATGCAGAGTTCCAAAAAATAGCAAGGAAAGATGAGAAAGCCTTCCTCAGTTATCAATGCAAAAAAAAAAAAAAGGAAAACAACAGAATGGGAAAGACAAGGGATCTCTTCAAGAAAATTAGAGATACCAAGAGAACATTTCATGCAAAGATGGGTACAAATACGAGACAGAAATGACATGGACCTAACAGAAGCAGAAGATATTAAAAAGTGGTGGCTAGAATTCACAGAAAGACTATACAAAAAAGATGTCCATGGCCCAGATAACCAATACGGAGTGATCCCTTACCTAAAGTGTGACATCCTGGAAAGGGAAGTCAAATGGGCCTTAGGAAACATCACTACCAAAAAAACTAGTGGAGATGATGGAATTCCAGCTAAGCTACTTCAAATCCTAAAAGATAATGCTATGAAAGTGCTGCACTCAATATGCCAGCAATTTTGGAAAACTCAGCAGTGATCACAGCACTTGTAAAGGTCAGTTTTCATTCCAATCTCAAAGAAAGGGAATGTCAAAGAATGTTCAAACTACCACACAATTGCACTTATCTCACATTCTAGTAAAGTAATGCTCAACATTCTGAAAGCCAGATTCCAACAGTATACGAATCTTTCGATGTTCAAGTTGGATTTAGAAAATGCAGAGCAACCAGATATCAAATTGCCAACATCCGTTAGATCATGGAAAAAGCAAGAGTTCCAGAGAAACATTTACTTCAGTTTTATTGACTATGCCAAAACCTTTGACTGTATGGATCACAACAAACTGGAAAATTCTAAAGGAGATGGGAATGCCAGACCACCTTGCCAGCCTCCTGAGAAATCTGTATGCAGGTCAAGAAGCAGTAGTTAGGACTGGACATGGAAAAAAGACTGGTTCCAAATTGGGAAGGGAATTTGTCACCTTGCTTATTCAACTTCTATGCAGAGTACCTCATGCAAAATGCTGGGCTAGATGAAGCACAGTCTAGAATTAATTTGTTGAAAAATATCAATAACCTCAGATATGTAGATGACACCATCCTTATAGCAGGAAATGAAGAACTAAAGAGTTTCTTGATGAAAGTGACAGAGGAGAGTGAAAAAGCTGGATTAAACTCAACATTCAAGAAACTATGATCATGGCATCCGGTCCTATCACTTCATGGCAAGTAGATGAGGAAACAATGGAAACAGTGAGAGATTTTATTTATTTATTTATTTTTTTGGGGGGGGGGTGCTCCAAAATCACTGCAGGTAGTGACTACAGAAAACAAATTAAAAGACACGTGCTCCTTGTGAGAAGAGCTATGACCAACCTAGACAGCATATTAAAAAGCAGAGACATTACTTTGCCAACAAAGGTCCATCTAGTCAAAGCTATGGTTTTTCCAGTAGTCATGCATGGATGTGAGAGTTGGACTGTAAAGAAAACTGAGTGCCAAAGAATTGAAGTTTTTGAACTGTGGTGTTGGAAAAGACTCTTGAGAGTCACTTGGCCTGCAAGGAGATCAAACCAGTCAGTCCTAAAGGAAATCAGTCTTGAATATTCATTGGAAGGACTGAGGCTGAAACTGAAGCTCCAATACCTTGGTGACCTGATGCAAAGAACTGACTCATTGGAAAAGACCCTGATTCTGTGAATGGTTGAAGGCAGGAAGAGAAGAGGAAAACAGAGGGTGAGATGGTTGGATGGCATCAGTGACTTGATGGATATGACTTCAAAGAGTGGCATATGACTGAGTGAGTGAACTGAACTGAACTGAGAGTAAGACCCACTTTTCTCCACAGTGAGCCACTCCTCTCAGGAAGCTTATAGAAGCCTCTTATTCTCATCCACGAGAGGGCAGAGAGAGGAAATAAAAACTACAGTCCTCTCAGCCTCCAAAACTAATACTACAATCACAGAAAACTTCCCAAAATGAAAAGAAATAGGAATGAAGGAACAAGATCAATAGCCAGAAGAACAACTAAATGAAGTGATAGGCAATCTTCCAGAAAAACAGTTCAGAATAACAATAGTAAAGATGATTCAAGATCTCAGAAAAAATATTGGAGGCAAAGATTGAGAAGATGCAAAGAATGTTTACCAAGGACCTAGAAGATCTAATGAACAAACAATAATATATTAGAAGGAATTAATAGCAGAGTAACAGGCAGAAGAAAGACTAAGTGACCTGGAAGATAGAACGGTGGAAATCAAGGCTGCAAAACTGAATATAGAAAACAAGAATGAACAGACATCAAGAAGCCTAGCAAACCTTTGGGACAACATTTAGTGCACCAGTATTCACATTGTAGGGGTCCCAGGAGGAGAAGACAGAAAGAAAGGGCCTGAGAAATTATTTGAAGAGATGATAGCTAAAAGAAATCTCCCAACACTGGAAAGGAAACAAGTCATCCATGTCCAGATATCACAGAGAGTCCCAGGCAGGATAAACCCAAGAAGGAACACACTAAGACACATAGTAATCAAACTTATAAAAATTAAAGACAAAAATAAATGATTAAAAATAACAATGGAAACAAGAAAAATAGCATACAAGAGATAACTCATAATGTTATCACCTGATTTCTTGACAGAAACTTTACAAGCCAGAAAGGAATGGCGTGATATATCCCAAGTGATGAAAAGGAGCCTACAACCAAGAATACTCTACCCAGCAAGACTCCTTCAGATTTGAAGGAGAAATCAAAAGCTTTCCAGACAGGCAAAAGTTAAGAGAATTCAGCACCATTAAGCCAGTTTTACAACAAATGCTAAAGGAACTTCTCTAGGCAGGAAACACAAGGAAAGGAAATGATCTGCAAAAAGTAAACACAAAACAATTGACAAAATAGTAATGGGATCATACATATTGATAATTACCTTAAATGTAAATAGAAAAAATGCACCAACCAAAAGACAGACTGGCTGAGTTGATACAAAAACAAAACCCATATATATATTGTCTACAAGAGACCCCCTTCATACCTACAAACTGAAAGTAAGAGGATGGGAGAAGATATTCAAGGAAAATGGAAATCATAAGAAAGCTGGAGTTGCAATACTCATATCAGACAAAGTAGACTTGAAAACAAAGACTTTTATAAGAGAAAAAGAAGAATACAACATAATGATCAAGGGTTCAACACAAGAAGAAGATATAACAACTATAAATATTTATGTACCCAACAGAGAAGTACCTCAATATATAAGGCAAATGCTAAAAACCATAAGTGAAGAAATCAACAGTAACACAGTGATAGTGGGGGACTTTAATACCCTACTTTCATCAATGGACAGATCATCCAGATAGAAAATCAATAAGGAAACACAAGCTATAAATGACACTTCAGACAATTTGACTTGATTGATATTTATAGAGAATTCCACCAAAAAGCATCTGACTACACATTTTTCTCAAGTGCACATGGAACATTCTCCAATATTGACCACATTCTGGACCACAAGGTGAGTCTTGGTAAATTTAAGAAAATCAAAATCATATCACGCATCTTTTCTGACCACAACACTAAGAGATTAGAGATAAACTACAAGAAAACAACTCTAAGAAACATAAACAATATGGTGACTAAACAATATGCTACTATCCAACCATTGAAAAAATCAAAGAAATAAAAAAAAAAAAAACCTAGAGACAAATGAAAATGAAAGCACAATGGTCCAAAACTTATGTGATGCAGCAAAAGCTGTTGTAAGAGGGAAGTTTATAGCAATACAATTTTACCTCAAGAGACTAGAAACATTTCAAACTAACAGCCTAAACTTACACCTAAAACAACTAGTGAAAGAAGAACAAACAAAACCTAAAGCTGGTAGAAGGAAGGAAATCATAAATATCAGAGCAGAAATAGATGAAATAGAGACAAATAAAACAGTCACAAAGACCAATGAAACTAAATTGATCTTTGTGATTGTTTTATTTGTGCCCATTATACAGAGTGAAGTAAGCCAGAAAGATAAACACCAATACAGTATACTAACTCATATATATGGAATTTAAAAAGATGGTAACGATAACCCTATATGCAAGACAGAAAAAGAGACACAGATGTACAGAACAGACTTCTGGACTCTGCAGGAGAAGGTGAGGGTGGGATGATCTGAGAGAACAGCATTGAAACAAGTATGTTATCAAGTGTGAAACAGATCACCAGCCCAGGTTGGATGCATGAGACAAGTGCTCAGGGCTGGTGCACTGGGAAGACCCAAAGGGATACGATGGGGAGGGAGGTGGGAGGGGGGATCAGGATGGGGAACACATGTAAATCCATGGCTGATTCATGTCAATGTATGGCAAAAACCACTACAATATTGTAAAGTAATTAGCCTCCAACTAATAAAAATAAATGAAAAAAACAAGGAAAAAAAAAAAGAAACTAAATGTTTGTTCTTTGAAAATATGACAAGATTGACAAACTATTATACAATCTAATCGAGAAAAAAAAGGGGGGGAGGACTCAAATTAGTGAAAAGAGAAATTAAAAACAAAAAAGAAGTTATAACTGACTACACAGAAATACCAAGAATCATAAGACACTACTATTAACAACAGTATGCCAATAAAACGGACAAGTTGGAAGAAATGAGCAAACTCTTAGAAAGGTACAGTCTTCCTAGACTGAACCAGAAAGAAATAGAAAATTTGAACAGATCAATCACAAGCACTGAAATTGAAATTGTGATTAAAACCTCCCAACAAACAAAAGTTCAGGACCTGATGGCTTCACAGGAGAATTTTAGCAAAAATTTAGAGAAGAATGAACACTTATACTCTTGAAACTATTCCAAAAAGTCACAGAGGAAGGAAAACATCCCAAGAAATTTTATGAGGTCACCATCACTCTGATAACAAAACCAGACAAAGATACCACACACACAAAAGAGAAAATTACAGGCCAATATTACTGATGAACATAGATGCAAAATCTTCAACAAAATAATAGCAATCTATATCCAACTATACATTAAAAAAATCATACATGATGATCAAGTGGGATTCATCAACACCTACAAATCAATCAATATGATGCATGATATGAACAAATTGAAGAATAAAAACCATATGATCATCTCCATTGATACAGAAAAGGCTTTTGACAAAGTGTAGTACCTGTTTATGATAAAAACTCTCCTGAAAGTGGGCAAGAAGGGTACATACCTCAATATAATAAATGCCACGTGTGACAAACCTACAGCTAGCATCATACTCAATGGTGAAAAGCTGAAAGCATTCCCTCTAAGATCAGGAATAAGACAAGTATGCCCATTCTTACCACTTTTATTCAACATAGATATGAAAGTCCTATCTACAGCAATCAGAGAAGAAATAGGAATAAAGTGACTGCAAATTGGAAAAGAAGAAGTTAAACTGTCAGTGTTTGCAAATGACATGATACTCATTGAAAAAGACCCCGATGCTGGGAGGGATTGGGGGCAGGAGCAGAAGGGGACGACAGAGGATGAGATGGCTGGATGGCATCCCCGACTCGGTGGACATGAGTTTGAGTAAACTCCGGGAGTTGGTGATGGACAGGGAGGCCTGGCATGCTGCGATTCATGGGGTCACAAAGAGTTGGACACGACTGAGCGACTGAACTGAACTGAACTGATACACAGAAGATCATAAGGATGCTACCAGAAAACTACTAGAACTCGAATGAATTTCGTAAAGTTGCAGTTTACAAAACTAATACAGAGAAATCTGTTGCATTTCTATACACTAGCAGTGAAAGATCAGAAAGAGAAATTCAAGAAGCAATTCCATTTACCATGGCATCAAAAAGAATAAAACATCCAGGAATAAACTAACCTAAGGAGACAAAAAACTTGTACTCCAAAAACTAAAAGATGCTGATGAAAGAAATCGAAGAAGACATAGTTTAGTCACTAAGTCGTGGATTCCCTGTCCATTACCAACTCCTGGAGCTTGCTCAAACTCATACCCATCCAACCATGAGATGGATCCATGAGATGCCATCCAACCATCTCATACTCTGTCGTCCCCTTCTTCTGCCTCCTTCAATCTTTCCCAGCATCAGGGTCTTTCAAATGAGTCAGCTCATCACATCAGGTGGCTAAAGTATTGGAGCTTCAGCTTCAACATCAGTCCTTCCAATGAATATTCAGGACTGATTTCCTTTAGAATGGACTGATTGGATCTCCTTGCAGTCCAAGGGGCTCTCAAGAGTCTTTTCCAACACCGCAGTTTAAAAAGCATCAATTCTTCAGCACTCAGCTTTCTTTATAGTCCACCTCTCACATCCATACATGACTACTGGAAAAACCAAAGCTTTGACTAGATGGACCTTTGTTGGCAAAGTAATGTCTCTGCTTTCTAATATGCTACCTAGATTGTTCAAAGCTTTTCTTCTAAGGAGAAAGCATCTTTTAATTTCATGGCTGCAGTCACCATCTGCAGTGATTTTGGAGCCCCCCAAAAGAAAATCTCTCACCTTTTCCTCATCTATTTGCCATGAAATGATGGGACCAGATTCCATGATGTTAGTTTTCTGAATGTTGAGTTTTAAAATGGAAAGATATATCATCTTCATGGATTGGAAGAATCAATATTGTTAAAATGCCTATAGTAGCTAAGGCAATCTATATCCGTGCAATCTGTATCAAATTAGCAATGGCATTTTTCACAGCACTGGAATTCAAAAAAATCTAAAAATTTGTATGGAGACATAAAAGACCCCAAATAATCAAAGCAAACTTGGAAAAGAAAAACAGAGCTGGAGGAAATAGGCTCCCTGACTTGAGACTACAAAGCTATAGTCATCAAAACAGTATGATATTAACACAAAAATAGAAATATAGATCAGTCGAATAGGGTTAAAAACTCAGAAATAAGCCAATTCACCTATAGTCAATTAAACTATGACTAAGGAGGTAAGACTACACAACATTGGAAATACAGTCTCTTGAAAAAATGGTGTTTGGAAAACTGGAAAGTCACATGTTAAAAAGTGAAATTAAATCATTCCTTGTCTCCATACACAAAAAATAAGTTCAAAACATATTAAAGACCTAAATGTTAGACTGCACAGTATAAAATTCTTAAAGGAAAACATAGGCAGAACACTTCCTGACATAAATCACAGCAACATCTTTTTCATTCCATAGCCCAGAATAAAGGAAATAAAAGCAAAAGTAAATAAATGGGACCTAGATAAGCTTGAAAGCTTTTGCACAGCAAAAGAATCAATAAAAATTTTTCAAAGACAGTCCACAGATTTGGAGAAAATATTTGCAAATATTGTGAATGTTAAAGGATTAGTCTCCAAAATTTACAAACAGTTTATGACACTTAATAGCATCAAAACAAACAACCTAATCAAAAAATGGACAGTAGACCTGAATAGACATTTCTCTAAAGAGGATATGCAGATGGCCAGTAGGCACATAAAATGATGTTCAACATTGTTAGTTATTAGAGAAATGCAAATAAAAACTATAATGTAAATATAATGCAAATGTAAATAGAAACCTCACACTGGTCAGAATGGCTATTATCAAAAAATCCACAAACAACAAATGCTGGAGAAGTGTGGACAGAAGGGATACCTCCTGCTCTGTTGGTGAGAATGTAAATTGGTTCACTCACTATGGAGACATTATGGAGATTCCCTAAGAAAACTAAAAATAGAGCTACCATATGACCCTGTAATCCCACTCCTAGGCATATATCCAGAGAAATACACCGCCTGAAAAAAAAAAAAAAAATCATTGCAACACTGTATATAATAGCTAATACATGGAAATGATACAAATGTCCATCAGCAGAGGAAAGGATAAAGAAGATGTTGTACATATATACAATGGAATATTAGTGTCATTAGAAAGAATGAAATAAGGCCATTCATAGCAACATGGATGGACTTAGAGAGTGTCATACTGAGTGAAGTAAGTCAGACGGAGAAGGAGAAATATCATATGATGTCCCTTATATGTGGAATGTAAAAATAAATGATACAAATGAGCTTACCTACAAAACAGAAAGAGACACACACTTAGAAAATGAACTCACGGCTGCCGCGGGGGAAGGGATAGTTACAGACTTTGGGAAGGTCATTCACACATTGCTCTATTTAAAATGGATAACCAACAAAAGCCTATTGTATAGCACATGGAACTATGCTCACTGTTATGTGCCAGCCTGGATGGGAGGGGCATTTGGGTGAGAATGGGTACATGTATGTTTATTGCTGAGTCCCTTCACTGTTCACCTGAAATTATCACAACATTGTTAATTGGCTATACAACCCCCCCAAAAAACAAAACAAAACAAAACAACTAAACATAATTCAAGTCTATTTTATTTCCATAACCATGTTTTATTTTTAAACATCCATTTTATTCTCATTGTATCAGAAGTGATATGTAAAAAATGGAAACTACTAATCTTATTATGGCTAATTCCCTAAAATTTATTGAACTTTGAGAATCATTATTTCCATAGAATAGCATAAAAACATAACAAACATAAAAACTCAGAAATAAAAACACATTGTTAAATGATTACTAGTGAAAAATTATTGAGAAGGAAGTAGAAGAAAACATACATTTTATAAGCAAAAAATAAATTATTGAATTTAATTATAATAAGTTGTCTGTGAAAAAGTTCTATCTCCAAAACAGAGAACATGTCAATCACTATGTGGAAGAATTATCAAGATACTGATAATTCAAGTTTTTATAAAATTGTTTACATATAGTGTGTTTTTTTGCTCTTATATGCATGAAAATTTAGCAGTGTTTTTTTTTTCAGTCAGTTTAATTAAAGTATAATTTATACATAGTAAAATACAAGCTTTCGAGTCTATTGTTCTCTGTTTTGATAAACATGTACAATTCTGTAACTATCACCATAGTCAGATTATAGATCAGATACATCTCTGTAGAGAAAACTCTGTGGTGGCCCTTTGAAGCCAACACCAGGGTCCACATCCAGCAAATATCTACTTGCTGTGATTGAGTTGTGAGAGTTCTTTGTTTATTCTGGATATAAAACTGCTATCAGAAATGTGTTTTTTATATATTTTCTCTAAGGTGTATCTTTTGTTTCATTTTTTGACAGAGGCTTTTAAAGACCAGGATATTTTAATTTTGATGAAGTCTAGTTTATCAAAACTTTAAATTTGCAGAAAATGTTGTTGGTATTGTAGCTCAGAAATATTCATCTAGCACAAAGCTAAAAATATTTTATTTTTTGTTTTATTCTAGAAGTGTTATCGTTTTAGTTTTTACACTTAAGCATATGATTGATTTTTAATTTTTATTCTAAGAAATATGTATCAAGACTTGCTACTTTGCATATGGATGTCCAAATGTTCCAAAAAATTTGTTGAAAAGACTATCTTTTCTCCATTTAGTAGCTTTGCACTTTTGTTGAAAACTAAACAGCCATTTCTGAAGACAAATATTTTTTTTCTGGATTCTCTCTTATTTCCCTTTGATTCTGTGGATATTCTTTCATCAATGTCAGACTTTCACTCTTAGAATAAGTCTCACTTGAATATGGTAAAACATATAAAACTGGTAAATTGTCCTTTTTTCCTTTACATTCTGTCAGTTACTAACTCATATATCATGAAGCTACACTGTTAGGTGCAAACACATTTAGGATTGTAATATTCTTCTGATTAATTGATTTCTTTATCATTAGATACTGTATCTCTTTATCTGCTGATACCTTCCCTTGATTTGAAGTCTATTCCATCTGAAATTAATATAGCTGCTCCAGCTGTCTTTTAGTTAATGTTTGCAAGATACATCTTTCCCTATCATTTTAGCTCATTTATGTTTTTATGTTTAAAGTGAATTTTTTATTTTTATTTTTATGTTTTTATTTATTTTTCCCATTTATTTTTATTAGTTGGAGGCTAATTAGTTTACAATATTGTAGTGGTTTTTGCCATATATTGACATGAATCAGCCATGGATTTACATGTGTTCCCCTTCCCGATCCCCCCTCCAGCCTCACTCTCCATCCCATCCCTCTGGGTCTTCCCAGTGCACCAGCCCTGAGCACTTGTCTCATGCATCCAACCTGGGCTGGTGATCTGTTTCATTCTTGATACTATACTTGTTTCAGTGCTATTCTCTCAGAACATCCCACCCTCGCCTTCTGCCAGAGTCTAAAAGGCTGTTATGTACATCTGTGTCTCTTTTTCTGTGTTGCATACAGGGTTATCGTTACCATCTTTTTAAATTCCATATATATGTGTTAGTATACTGTATTGGTCTTTATCTTTCTGGCTTGCTTCGCTCTGCATAATGGGCTCCAGTCTCATCCATCTCATTAGAACTGATTCAAATGAATTCTTTTTAATGGCTGAGTAATATTCCATAGCGTATGTGTACCACAGCTTCCTTATCCATTCGTCTGCTGATGGGCATTCGTTGCTTCCATGTCCTGGCTATTATAAACAGTGCTGCGATGAACATTGGGGTACACGTGTGCCTTTCAGATCTGGTTTCCTCGGTGTGTATGCCCAGGAGTGGGATTGCTGGGTCCTATGGCAGTTCTATTTCCAGTTTTTTAAGGAGTCTCCACACTGTTCTCCATAGTGGCTGCACTAGTTTGCATTCCCACCAACAGTGCAAGAGGGTTCCCTTTTCTCCACACCCTCTCCAGCATTTATAGCTTGTAGACTCTTGGATAGCAGCCATTCTGACTGGTGTGTAATAGTATCTCATTGAGGTTTTGATTTGCATTTCTCGTAATGAGTGATGTTGAGCATCTTTTCATGTGTTTGTTAGCCATCTGTATGTCTTCTTTGGAGAAATGTCTGTTTAGATCTTTGGCCCATTTTTTGATTGTGTCATTTATTTTTCTGGAATTGAGCTGTAGGAGTTGCTTGTATATTTTTGAGATTAATCCTTTGTCTGTTTCTGCATTTGCTATTATTTTCTCCCATTCTGAAGGCTGTCTTTTCACCTTGGTTATAGTTTCCTTTGTTGTGCAAAAGCTTTTAAGCTTCATTAGGTCCCATTTGTTTATTTTTGCTTTTATTTCCAATAATCTGGAGGTGGGTCATAGAGGATTTTGCTGTGATTTATGTCAGAGAGTGTTTTGCCTATGTTCTCCTCTAGGAGTTTTATAGTTTCTGGTCTTACATTTAGATCTTTAATCCATTTTGAGTTTATTTTTGTGTATGGTGTTAGAAAGTGTTCTAGTTTCATTCTTTTGCAAATGGTTGACCTGTTTTCCCAGCACCACTTGTTAAAGAGGTTGTCTTTTTTCCATTGTATATTCTTGCCTCTGTTGTCATAGATAAGGTGTCCGTTAGCATGTGGATTCATGAGACAGGTTAGTACTCAAACTCTTCCAGAAAATTGCAGAAGAAAACAAACTTCCAAAGTCATTCTAACATGCCACCATCACCCTAATTCCAAAACCAAAGATGCCACAAAAAAAAAGAAAACTACAGGCCAATATCACTGATGAACATAGATGCAAAAATCTTTAACAAAATTCTAGCAAACAGAATCCAACAACATATTAAAAAAGATCATACATCATGACCAAGTGGGCTTTATCCCAAGAATGCAAGGATTCTTTCATATCCGCAAATCAATCAATGTAACACACCACATTAACAAATTGAAAGATAAAAACCATATGATTATCTCAATAGATGCAGAGAAAGCCTTTGACAAAATTCAACATCCATTTATGATTAAAACTCTCCAGAAAGCAGGAATAGAAGGAACATACCTCAACACAATAAAAGCTATATATGACAAACCCACAGCAAGCATTATCCTCAATGGTGAAAAATTGAAAGCATTTCCCCTAAAATCAGGAACAAGACAAGGGTGCCCACTCTCACCACTACTATTCAACATAGTTTTGGAAGTTTTGGCCAAAACAATCAGAGCAGAAATAGAAGTAAAAGGAATCCAGATAGGAAAAGAAGAAGTGAAACTCTCACTGCTTGCAGATGACATGATCCTCTACACAGAAAACCCTAAAGACTCGACCAGAAAATTACTAGAGCTAATCAATGAATATAGTAAAGTTGCAGGATATAAAATTAACACACAGAAATCCCTTGGATTCCTATACACTAACAATGAGAAAACAGAAAAAGAAATTAAGGAAACAATACCTTTCACCATTGCAACAAAAAGAATAAAATACTTAGGAGTATATCTACCTAAAGAAACAAAATACCTATACATAGAAAACCATAAAACACTGATGAAAGAAACCAAAGAGGACACAGATAGATGGAGAAATATACCGTGTTTGTGGATTGGAAGAATCAATATTGTCAAAATGAATATACTACCCAAAGTAATCTATAGATTCAATGCAATCCCTATCAAGCTACCAGCGATATTCTTCACAGAACTAGAACAAATAATTTCACAATTTGTATGGAAATACAAAAAACAAACAAACAAACAAACAAACAAAAAACCTCGAATAGCAAAGCAATCTTGAGGGAGAAGAATGAAACTGGAGGAATCATCCTGACTGATTTCAGTCTCTACTACAAAGCCACAGTCATCAAGACAGTATGGTGCTGGCACAAAGACAGAAATATAGATCAATGGAACAGAATAAAGTGAATTTTTTAAAGCAACACCAAACTTCTGTTTTTAAAATTGGTATATTTAGAGCATTTCATCTAATAAAAAATGTTTGTTTATCTGATAAAATAGCCTAGTGATATGATTTTGTGTATTTTTAAATCTCTTCTTTGTCTGCTTTTGGATTTTATGATTTAATTTTATCTCCACCACTAGCTCATCACTTTTACCTCTTTATTTTAAAGTTTTCAATTGTTGCCTCAGGATTTACAATGTACACTTAAATTCATTGTAGTTAACCTTCATGGATATTATGCTGCTTTATGTACAGTATGAGTGTTAACATAGTATAGTCCTTATTACTCTATGTTTTATTTATACTATTTTGTCATGTTTTATTTTCATTTATGCAATAAAACCACAAAAGTTTGCTACTGTTTTTGCTTTACACAATTATATTTTGTACAATATTTTACTTTTACCTTTATTTTAACAGTTTTCTAAAGGTGTTCATATATTTATCTTTGTATAGACGTTTGTTCATTTAATAAAATATTTTTAAATGCATTGACTGTTTTGTTTTGTTTTTTCCTTTTAGTTTTCTGTTGTCTTCTGGAATATATGCTTTCCAGATTCTGCCCATTTTAATCCGTCTTCACATGAAAATTGAAGTTGCACTTTGCTGCGCTTTCCCAGAGACATGAAGCCATTACTGTGTATGAGAGAAAGGTCCAGACAGGGCTCCTGGCTGATTCTGCAGCAGTGGTCACACCCTTCTTTCGGGCCTGCATGACAGAGGGATGCTTTCTCAGATGTCCACACCCTGTGGTGCTATAACCAAAAGTTAGGTCGCTCAGATGACCTAACATTAGGTATAGCACTGCACACACTCTAACTCGTAGTTTCTGTGAATAGGAGCTCAGGCTTTACCTCCTGGGGCCTGTGTGTCAAGACCCCTTACAGGCTGCAGTTGGCAATTGTGCTGGTCTGCACTTTCCCCTGAAGACTCAACCTTATTCCGAGTTCACTCCGAGGGTTGGCTGGATTGGATTCCTATAGACTGTTGAACTGAGGGCCTCAGTTCCCTGATGGTAGTTTGCCAGCAAGCTAGACTGAATTAATATTCCTTTATAACCTAATTTTGCAATGCAAAACTGTTTTATTCTGTTAGAGCTATTGTGACAAGACATTATGGACTCAGTGTCTTAAACGGCAGGAATTAATTTTCTCCCAGTTATGGAGGCTGAAAGCCAAGATCATGGCTGGCTTCTTATAAGTGCTCTCTTCTCACCTTGTGGATGGCCATGTTCACATTTTATCTTCACATGGAAGAAAGAGAGAGCAAGTTTTCTGGTATCTCTACTGATTAAGAGCACTAATTCCATCATGAGAACCCCACTTCATGATCTCATAACTCTACTTGCATCTTAAGGGCTCCACCTCCAAATACCATTGCATTGGGGATTAAAGCTGACACTTGGTGAGGGGATGAACATTCAGTCTACAATAACATCCTATCACTCTTTCTGTATTCTAATCACTAGAAGCAGATCATTATATCAAGACATCCAAAAGGAGTGGTTGCTCAAGGGAGTGGATACTAAGAGGTGGGGGATTCTTGGAAGCCAATTTAAAGCAGTTTCCCAACCCTTCCCCACAATGATTTCCATCTTTTCTAAGTACGAAATACATCACTTCCTCCTGAAAACCTTATTCATCTTATTCCAGGAGAATCTTCATAATTTCAGTATTTAAGTCAAGTTCACATCTTCAGGCTGATTCATGGAAAACACTGTGAACTTCCCTTGAATCTGTGGCTACCAAGGTTACTGTACAGTCGTGCTCGTCTAAAAACAATCCACTAAAAATTTTAGCTATGTTTCTACCTGCTTATGGGTTACAACCATGAATTCTTCCCATGCTCTGACACAGGTGGGAATATGCATCTCATAGATGTTAGGAGGAAATTTTTTTCCTGCAATTTCCACTGGAGAAGGGAATGGCAAACCACTTCAGAATTCCTGCCTTGAGAACCCCATGAACAGTAGGAAAAGGCAAATTGATAGGATATTGAAACACTAACTCCCCAGATAGGTAGGTGCCCAATATGCTATGGAGATCAGTGGAGAAATAACTCCAGAAAGAATGAAGGAATGGAGCCAAAGCAAAAACAATATCCATTTGTGGTTGTGACTGGTGATAGAAGCAAGGTCCAATGCTGTAAAGAGCAATATTGCATAGGAACCTGGAATGTTAGGTCCATGAATCAAGGCAAATTGGAAGTGGTCACACAGGAGATGGCAAGAGTGGATGTCAACATTCCAGGAATCAGCGAACTAAAATGGACTGGAATGGGTGAATTTAACTCAGATGACCATTGTATCTACTACTGCAGGCAGGAATCCCTTAGAAGAAAGGGAGTAGCCATCATGGTCAACAAAAGAATCTGAAATGCAGTACTTGGATGCAATCTCAAAAACGACAAAATGATCTCTGTTCTTTTCCAAGGCAAACCATTCAATATCATGGTAATCCAAACCTATACCCCAACCAGTAATGCTGAAGAAGCTGAAGTTGAACGGTTCTATGAAGACCTACAAGACCTTTTAGAACTAACACCCAAAAAAAGATGTCCTTCTCATTATAGGGGACTGGAACACCAAAGTAGGAAGTCAAGAAACACCTGGACTAACAGGCAAATTTGGCCTTGGAGTATGGAATGAAGCAGGGCAAAAGGCTAACAGAGTTTTGCCAAGAGAACACACTGGTCACAGCAAACACCCTCTTCCAACATCACAAGAGAAGACTCTACACATGGACATCACCAGATGGTCAACACCGAAATCAGATTGATTATGTTCTTTGCAGCAAAAGATGGAGAAACTCTATACAGTCAGCAAAAACAAGACTGGGAGTTGAATGTGGCTCAGATCATGAACTCCTTATTGCCAAATTCAGACTTAAACTGAAGAAAGCAGGGAAAACGATTAGACCATTCAGGTATGACCTAAATCAAATCCCTTATGACTATACAGTGGAAGTGAGAAATGGATTTAAGGGACAAGATCTGATAGACAGAGAGCCTGATGAATTATGGACGGAGGTTCAAGACATTGTATAGGAGACAGGGATCAAGACCATCCCGATGGAAAAGAAATGCAAAAAGGCAAAATGACTGTCTGAGAAGGCCTTACAAATAGCTGTGAAAAGAAGAGAAGCAAAAACCAAAGGAGAAGAGGAAAGATATTCCCATTTGAATACAGAGTTCCAAAGAATAGCCAGGAGAGATAAGAAAGCCTTCCTCAGGGATCAATGTAAAGAAATAGAGGAAAACAACAGAATGGGAAAGACTAGAGATCTCTTCAAGGTGATTAGAGATACCAAGGGAACATTTCACGCAAAGATGGGTTTGATAAAGTACAGAAATGGTATGGACCTAACAGAAGCAGAAGATATTAAGAAAAGGTGGCAAGAATACACAGAATAACTGTACAAAGAAGATCTTCATGACCCAGATAATCACAATGGTGTGATCACTCAGCTAGAGCCAGACATCCTGGAATATGAAGTCAAGTGGGCCTTAGAAAGCATCACTACAAACAAAGCTATTGGATGTGATGGAATTCCAGTTGAGCTACTTCAAATCCTGAAAGATGATGCTGTGAAAGTGCTGCACTCAATATGCCAGCAAATTTGGTAAACTCAACAGGGGCCACAGGACTGGAAAAGATCAGTTTTGATTCCAATCCCAAAGAAAGGCAATCCCAAAGAATGCTCAAACTACCACACAATTGCACTCATTTCACACGCTAGTAAAGTAATGCTCAAAATTCTGCAAGCCAGGTTTCAACAATACATGAACCCTGAACTTCCTGATGTTCAAGCTGGTTTTAGAAAAGGCAGAGGAACCAGAGATCACATTTCCAACATCTGCTGGATCATCAAAAAAGCAAGAGAGTTCCAGAAAAAAATATCTCCTTTATTGACTATGCCAAAGCCTTTGACTGTGTGGATCACTATAAACTGTGGAAAATTCTGAAAGAGATGGTAATACCAGAACACCTGACTTGCCTTTTGAGAAACCTGTATGCAGGTCAGGAAGCAACAGTTAGAACTGGACATGGAACAGAAGACTGGTTCCAAATAGGAAAAGGAATACGTCAAGCCTGTATATTGTCACCCTGCTTATTTAACTTATGTGCAGAGTACATCATGAGAAACGCTGGACTGGAAGAAGCACAAGCTGGAATCAAGATTGCCAGGAGAAATATCAATAACCTCAGATATGCAGATGACACCACCTTTATGGCAGAAAGTGAAGATGAACTAAAAAACCTCTTGATGAAAGTGAAAGAGGAGAGTGAAAAAGTTGGCTTAAAGGTCAACATTCAGAAAACTAAGATCATGGCATCTGGCCACATCACTTCATGGGAAATAGATGGGGAGACAGTGGAAACAGTGTCAAACTTTATTTTTGGGGAGCTCCAAAATCACTGCAGATGCTGATTGCAGCCATGAATTTAAAAGATGCTTACTCATTGGAAGGAAAGTTATGACCAACCTAGATAGCATATTAAAAAGCAGAGACATTGTTTTGTCAACAAAGGTCTGTCTAGTCAAGGCTATGGTTTTTCCAGTGGTCATGTATGGATGTGAGAGTTGGACAGTGAGGAAAGATGAGCGCTGAAAAATTGATGCTTTTGAACTGTGGTGTTGGAGAAGACTCTTGAAGAGTCCCTTGGACTGCAAGGAGACCCAACCAGTCCATCCTAAAGGAGATCAGCCCTGGGTTTTCATTGGAAGGAATGATGCTGAGGCTGAAACTCCAATACTTTGGCCACCTCATGTGAAGAGCTGACTCATTGGAAAAGACCCTAATGCTGGGAGGGATTGAGGGCAGGAGGAGAAGGGGACGACAGAGGATGAGATGGCTGGAGGACGTCACCGACTCGATGGGCATGAGTTTGAGTAAACTCCGGGAATTGGTGATGGACAGGGAGGCGATTCATGGGGTCGCAAAGAGTCGGACACGACTGAGCAACTGAACTGAGCTGAACTGCTGTAAACTCCAACTCTCTGATAGGCTCAGAAAATTATCAAGTTGTATAGCATCCAGTGTTATGCGTTAGTTTTAATGGAAAACACATCCTTTATAGCTGTCTGCATTTTTGGTAGAAGTTTTAAATTTTGACTGTAATGTTTTATTTTATCTTACAATATTTTAAAAAATATTCAACAGACTTATCTTTACATGTTTTTATTTTGACCTTACTATTCCTAATGCCCTGAGTACATTTCTCCAACCTCCTCACATAAGATTAAACTTTAGAGAAACACATGCCTCAGATATGGCGACAAATGGGGTTGTCTTGACTCGGTGTTTTCTGAGATATTTGGTTCACTCAGTAGACTTTCTTTACAGGCATCTTTATTTGAAACATAGCTGCATTATGGAAATAAGTACAATAAGGCTTAGGTGTCAAACTCATTCATATGTATCTTTCTATTTTTCCTGGAAGGATTTTGAGTATATCTGGAATATGTTTCTCTTAAATTTCAATGTATGCTTTATTTTATTGAATACCTTTTAAAATTTCCAGTTGACCTAATTTCTTGAAGAATGGCTAAACTGATGGGAATTTAGAATATATCATTTTGAAGTATGTAGTTAGCATTAAAATCGTGAGACTGGCTGGCTGGTAAGTCACTTCAGTCGTGTCCGACTCTGTGCAACCCCATAGACAGCAGCCCACCAGGCTCTGCCATCACTGGGATTGTCCAGGCAAGAACACTGGAGTGGGAACAATAATAAAACTACATATTGCATAATTTCAAACTGAAAGTGATGAATGAAAGACTTTAACAAAATGTGCAATGTGATTTGGTGACATATATTTCATAAGAAAGTCAATGTTGGCCATATAAATAATAAATTTGTTGGTTTATTGAAGACTAAAAAATATCTGAAATTTGTAGTTTTTGTAACCGCATGAATTCTTAAACCATTGTCTTAAAAGATCAGTTACTATTTTATAAAATTGTCCTTTGATTAGTATTCAGCAAAGTGAAGGAAATAAATATTCAGCAAAGTGAAGGATTTTAAACAGGTGGTAAGTTGAATAAATATTCTGTTTCATGAAACAGAATCTATGCATTAACAATTTGGATGTTTGGGAAGAAGTTGTAGGTAACTAGGCATTCCCAGCTTTCAGCCCACTGAAACATTTGCATTTGAGTCAGACCTGTACAGTCATCTTTAACAGCTTCTGCTATGTTCAATCTCACAGTTCTTGTGTTTTATGTTTTTGTTCTTATGTGTTCTTGTGATTGAGAACATTTCCCTTAGTTAGGTTCAGGGGCAGGTTTGCTGTGGTAGTTCCTTGCTTCCTGCTTAAATCCTGCAGCTCTTGCCATAATAAGTGAGAAACCTTGGACATTTGCATTGGTGTTTATACTCAGCCTAGGTATTTAATACAAAAACTCCAGAGGTTTGGCAAAATGGCAGTGGATGTTGCTTACTAATGAATTTCTTCCATCTCATCAGTGGATCATATTAATAGACTCTTGACTGTTTCAAACCAAAGTGGCTCTAAAGGAAAACTTTACAGCCATTTTTAAATCTCCTAAGATCATTTAAAAAATCAATTAGGGACATTTAAAAATATCTCTACACCTAGTAAAGATGTCATGACCCACACATCACTCTGTGCTTCAGACTGTAGCACTATTTCAATGTAGTCTTGAGATACCTACTGTCTGCCCCTATAGCATTATTTAGTACTCATCTAGTAACTTGAACTTGCCCTCCTACTAAAATGCTATCTACAAGTTATAATTTAACTTTATTCATACTGTGCTATATAAGCATTTCTTTCTCATTAATAAACATTCCAAGTGACCATGATTGAGAAAATTAATTTAACATTCAAGAAATAGTTAGAAGCCTCGTACTCTCCTATGCAGTAGTTTTAAAAATATTTTTATAAAATATACACAGGGGAAATATAGACCAGCACACTGAGCATTGTGCTACATGAATTAGAATGTATAGACAGGAAGATAATTTGAGTCAAAATTTATACACATTTAAAGGTAAATATAAGTATGACTGCATTACATTCAGTCATATACTAGGGATTTGGAAGTAATATTTACATTCCCTGTCCCATTTATTCTGAATAAAATAAGTTAGAAAGAGTAGAAAAATACATTTAAAAAATTAAATGAATTATAATCATGCAATCTTTAAATGCATATAAATCTGTCAATGTGCAAAGCCTAAATCTTTTGTAAAGGATGGGGTTTGCATTTAAGAGCTCCTGTCTTAACTAGGAAGATCTGACATGTATAATTCACAGATAGTATTAGTTTTCACCTGTTATAACCTTGCAATTCAACTTATTGGCTCAACAGGTGAACAGCACATGTTCACATATCCTTATTTTTTCTTTAAATAGTCAGATGATGGTGATCTGAGACTTCAGTTTCCTCAGGAACAGACAAATATACTATCAATGTGAATAATAGCATTTGATAAGCTGGTTTATCTTGCAACTGTATACAAGGACTCTTTTTTTTCACCTTTTCTGGTTACCACTGTCCACAATTTTCATTGACAATTTCATTTTTCTTGATATATAAATGATTATATCCAATAATAATATCACTGTTATGTAAAAATCTATTTTGAGTGCAATGTTTTTTTTAAAATAACATTATGTTTTTACTTATTATTATTTTTATCAATAATCCATAATTTCAGTGTCCTAAGCAATCTGTATTATCCATTATATTATTATCTGAGACTTGAATGGAGGTATCAAAATTAGTGAAGTCTGACATTGGTTTGGGAAGATAATTGAAAATGATGTTATTGCAGTTCTAGACTATGTAACAGTCACATAGTAATATGTGTATGCGTGCTCAGTTGCATTCGAGTCACTGCAACACCATGGACAGCAGCCCGCCAGGCTCCTCTGTCCGCAGAATTTTCCAGGCAAGAATACTGGCAATGGTTGCCATTTCCTACTCCAGTGTAGGTACATATTGATAGGAAATACTACTGTCTCTGCGAGAGAGTGCAAGTTGAGTACACCTGAAGCCTGGGGAAGTGAAGCAAAGGAGAAACGCTAACCCACAGATGTCACAAAAAGCACATCAGGCATCGGCAGGTAAGCCTTCTAGATTCAGATTTGACTTTTAGGTAGGTTTTCCCAAAATCATATTTACATATGAAAAATGGATATATAAAAATTATTCTGTGAGGAAAGTAAATGTATATATCAACAAAGATAAGGAAACATCAAAGCAGTGCTTGGAAGCAATCAACTATACCCATAAATGTGAACCGTTTTGATTTCAGATAAATTTTGGTTTTTCAAAACAAATTTATCTCTGTCTTACTATATAAATATGTATAAACTTGAACTTCATATTTGAAATTGAAAGAGCTACATGCAATAGTCTTTTCCATGAAATGAGTATTATGAAACCATTTTCTGCCTGTATGCATATATTTACTTTAGTAACCTGTGTTCTGCCACTGGAAGAAATAATATATTTTTTGCTTCAGGTTGGAAATAAGTTTAAATAAATGGATAAACATTTCAATGCAAATATATTCTAATAATGCTATACCATCCATGGAATATTACAAATAAATTTCTAGGATATTAGAGCCCTATTTGGTTGGCACCTTCCATCATAAAAACATGGGCTCTGGTGACAAGGAGGACTTGGTTTGAATTCTGGCTAGCCTCTTTGATAGGGGCTTGTCTGACCTTGGGACCCTATATAATTCGATAATCCTAAAATGTTTTGTTTTGGGTTGAATTGTTCCCTCCTTCCTACTTCAAAATTAATGTGCTGAAGTCTGAATCCTCAAACTGCAAAATGGGACTGTATTTTCAGATACAGTTTTAAAGAGGTGTTTAAGTTAAATGTCATTGGATTAAGTTCTAATCCAACCTAGCTAATATCCTCATAAGAAGAGATTTGAATGCAGACACACAGTAAGACCGTGAGGACACAGAGAGGATAAGGTGGCATCCTTGACCAAGGAGAGAGGCCTCAGATGGACCCAACACTGATGACACCTTCATCACAAAAATGTAGCCTCTAGAATGCTGAGAAAATATTTCTGTTATGTCCCCTGGTTTGTTATGATCACCTAGCAGACCAAGGTCTATCCATCCTACTAGAAGTGTAGAAAAGTAAAACATTCTTCAGGAATATCCTGGTAAATAAATAAACTATTTCTGCTCTTTGGCACTTCATTTGCACTCCATGTTTCATAGTTCTAGTACTCACATTTTACCTTTCTGATCACCACTCACACTGGGTTGGTCTGAGCTTTTGCTCTGTTCTCACTGAATGTAACATCTTGTGGTTCCAAATGGCCCCTCTGCCTTTGGTTGATGTCAGATGACATGTTCCTTAGCTATCATTTTGTGGAGCACAATGTCTAAAATTGAAGTCTTATTGTTTAGAAACATGCATTTATCTTGAGTAATTCTAGTGATAATGTAATCATTGAACTCCAGACATAAAATTTATAGCTGTGCATGAGCTATACAATTTTGAAAAAATAGGTTGTCTGTATAAAATAATAATTTAGTACAAAGCAAGATAAAATTTGATAATAATAATTCATGAAATATTCTATTTTACTAAGGATGAAGGAAGATGAAATGATGATACTAGATTCATTAAGCTAAATAGGCATATAAAAACTCTAAAACAATCTTGGAATAATAGAACAAAGTTTTTATTTTTATTTTTTTTTATTTTTTCCAATTATTATTATTAGTTGGAGGCTAATTACTTTACAATATTGTAGTGGTTTTTGCCATACACTGACATGAATCAGCCATGGATTTATATGTGTTCCCCATCCTGAACCCCCCCTCACCTCCCTCCCCATCCCATCCCTCTGGGTCATCCCAGTGCACCAGCCCTGAGCACTTGTCTCATTCATCTAACCTGGACTGACGATCTGTTTCACACTTGATAATATACATGTTTCGATGCTGTTCTCTCAGATCATCCCACCCTTGCCTTCTCCCATGGAGTCCAAAAGTTTGTTTTATACATCTGTGTCTCTTTTTCTGTCTTGCATATAGGGTTATCGTTACCATATTTCTAAATTCCATATATATGCGTTAGTGTACTGTATTGAGGTTTATCGTTCTGGCTTACTTCACTCTGCATAATGGGCTCTTTTTATCCATCTCATTAGAACTAATTCAAATTTATTCTTTTTAATGGCTGAGTAATATTCCATTGTGTGTATGTACCACAGCTTTCTTATCCATTCGTCTGCTGATGGGCATTCGTTGCTTCCATGTCCTGGCTATTATAAACAGTGCTGTGATGAACATTGGGGTACACGTGTGCCTTTCAGATCTGGTTTCCTCGGTGTGTATGCCCAGGAGTGGGATTGCTGGGTCATATGGCAGTTCTATTTCCAGTTTTTTAAGGAGTCTCCACACTGTTCTCCATAGTAGCTGCACTAGTTTGCATTCCCACCAACAGTGCAAGAGGGTTCCCTTTTCTCCACACCCTCTCCAGCATTTATTTCTTGTAGACTTTTGGATAGCAGCTATTCTGACTGGTGTGTAATAGTATCTCATTGAGGTTTTGATTTGCATTTCTCTGATAATGAGTGATGTTGAGCATCTTTTCATGTGTTTGTTAGCCATCTGTATGTCTTCTTTGGAGAAATGTCTGTTTAGATCTTTGGCCCATTTTTTGATTGTGTCATTTATTTTCTGGAATTGAGCTGTAGGAGTTGCTTGTATA
Source organism: Cervus canadensis (assembly GCF_019320065.1). Lineage (NCBI taxonomy): Eukaryota > Metazoa > Chordata > Mammalia > Artiodactyla > Cervidae > Cervus > Cervus canadensis. The sequence continues at coordinate 1,373,087 of NC_057388.1, forward strand.
TTTTTGAGATTAATCCTTTGTCTGTTTCTGCATTTGCTATTATTTTCTCCCATTCTGAAGGCTGTCTTTTCACCTTGGTTATAGTTTCCTTTGTTGTGCAAAAGCTTTTAAGCTTCATTAGGTCCCATTTGTTTATTTTTGCTTTTATTTCCAATAATCTGGAGGTGGGTCATAGAGGATCTTGCTGTGATTTATGTCAGAGAGTGTTTTGCCTATGTTCTCCTCTAGGAGTTTTATAGTTTCTGGTCTTACATTTAGATCTTTAATCCATTTTGAGTTTATTTTTGTGTATGGAGTAAGAAAATGCTCTAGTTTCATTCTTTTACAAGTGGTTGACCAGTTTCCCCAGCACCACTTGTTAAAGAGGTTGTATTTTTCCCATTGTATATTCTTGCCTCCTTTGTCAAAGATAAGCTCTCCATAGGTACGTGGATTTATCTCTGAGCTTTCTATTTTGTTCCATTGGTCTATATTTCTGTCTTTGTGCCAGTACCATACTGTCTTGATGACTGTGGCTTTGTAGTAGAGTCTGAAGTCAGGCAGGTTGATTCCTCCAGTTCCATTCTTCTTTCTCAAGATTGCTTTGACTATTCGAGGTTTTTTTTTTTTTTTTTTGTATTTCCATACAAATTGTGAAATTATTTGTTCTAGTCTTTGAAGAATACCGTTGGTAGCTTGATAGGGATTGCATTGAATCTATAGATTGCTTTGGGTAGTATACTCATTTTGACAATATTGATTCTTCCAATCCACGAACACAGTATATTTCTGCATCTATCTGTGTCCTCTTTAGTTTCTTTCATCAGTGTTTTATAGTTTTCTATGTATAGGTCTTTTGTTTCTTTAGGTAGATATACTCCTAAGTATTTTATTCTTTCTGTTGCAATGGTGAATGGTGTTGTTTCCTTAATTTGTCTTTCTGTTTTCTCATTGTTAGTGTATAGGGATGCAAGGGATTTCTGTGTGTTAATTTTATATCCTGCAACTTTACTATATTCATTGATTAGCTCTAGTAATTTTCTGGTCGAGTCTTTAGGGTTTTCTGTGTAGAGGATCATGTCATCTGCAAGCAGTGAGAGTTTCACTTCTTCTTTTCCTATCTGGATTCCTTTTACTTCTATTTCTGCTCTGATTGCTGTGGCCAAAACTTCCAAAACTATGTTGAATAGTAGTGGTGAGAGTGGGCACCCTTGTCTTGTTCCTGATTTTAGGGGAAATGCTTTCAATTTTTCACCATTGAGGATAATGCTTGCTGTGGGTTTGTCATATATAGCTTTTATTGTGTTGAGGTATGTTCCTTCTATTCCTGCTTTCTGGAGAGTTTTAATCATAAATGGTTGTTGAATTTTGTCAAAGGCTTTTTCTGCATCTATTGAGATAATCATGTGATTTTTATCTTTCAATTTGTTAATGTGGTGTATTACATTGATTGATTTGCGGATATGAAAGAATCCTTGCATTCCTGGGATAAAGCCCACTTGGTCATGATGTATGATCTTTTTAATATGTTGTTGGATTCTGTTTGCTAGAATTTTGCTAAACATTTTTGCATCTATGTTCATCAGTGATATTGGCCTGTAGTTTTCTTTTTTGGGGGGCATCTTTGTCTGGTTTTGGAATTAAGGTGATGGTGGCCTCTTAGAATGACTTTGGAAGTTCGTTTTCTTCTGCAAATTTCTGGGAGATTTTGCCTAAGATAGGTGTTGGCACTTCTCTAAATTTTTGGTAGAATTCAGCTGTGAAGCCATCTGGTCCTGGGCTTTTGTTTGTTGGAAGGTTTCTGATCACAGTTTTGATTTCCTTGCTTGTGATGGGTCTGTTAAGATCTTCTATTTCTTTCTGGTTCAGTTTTGGAAAGTTATACTTTTCTAAGAATTTGTCCATTTTTTCCAAGTTGTCCATTTTATTGGCATAGAGCTGCTGGTAGTAGTCTGTTATGATCCTTTGTATTTCAGTGTTGTCTGTTGTGATTGCTCCATTTTCATTTCTAATTTTGTTAATTTGATTCTTCTCCTTTTTTTCTTAATGAGTCTTGCTAACGGTTTGTGGATTTTGTTTATTATTTCAAAAAAAACCCAAAAAATCAGCTTTTAGCTTTGTTGATTTTTGCTATGGTCTCTTTAGTTTCTTTTGCATTTATTTCTGCCTTAATTTTAAAGATTTCTTTCCTTCTACTAACCCTGGGGTTCTTCATTTCTTCCTTCTCTAGTTGCTTTAGGTGTAGAGTTAGATTATTTATTTGACTTTTTTCTTGTTTCTTGAGGTAAGCCTGTAATGCTATGAACTTTCCCCTTAGCACTGCTTTTACAGTGTCCCATAGGTTTTGGTTTGTTGTGTTTTCATTTTCATTCATTTCTATGCATATTTTGATTTCTTTTTTGATTTCATCTATGATTTGTTGGTTATTCAGAAGCGTGTTATTTAGCCTCCATATGTTTGAATTTTTAATTTTTTTTTTTTTCCTGTAATTGAGATCTAACCTTACTGCATAGTGGTCAGAAAAGATGACTGGAATTATTTCAATTTTTTTGTATTTACCAAAGCTAGATTTATGGTCCAGGATGTGATCTATTCTGGAGAATGTTCCGTGTGCACTTGAGAAAAAGGTGAAATTGATTGTTTTGGGGTGAAATGTCCTATAGATATAAATTAGGTCTAGCTGGTTCATTGTGTCATTTAAAGTTTGTGTTTCCTTGTTAATTTTCTGTTTAGTTGATCTATCCATAGCTGAATGGGGTATTAAAGTCTTCCACTATTGTTGGGAGTCTCCCACCCTAACCCTAACGCTAACGCTAATGCTAACCCTAATCTTAATCCTCTTTCATACTCATTAGCATTTGCCTTACGTATTGTGGTGCTCCTATGTTGGGTGCATATATATTTATAATTGTTATATCTTCTTCTTGGATTGATCCTTTGATCATTACGTAGTGTCCTTCTTTTCTCTTTTCACACCCTTTATTTTAAAGTCTATTTTATCTGATATGAGTATTGTGACTCCTGCTTTCTTTTGGTCTCCGTTTGCGTGAAATATTTTTTTCCAGGCCTTCACTTTCAGTCTGTATGTGTCCCTTGTTTTAAGGTGGGTCTCTTGTAGACAGCATATATAGGGGTCTTGTTTTGTATCCATTCAGCCAGTCTTTGTCTTTTGGTTGGGGCATTCAAGCCACTTGCATTTAAGGTAATTATTGATAGGTATGGTCCTGTTGTCATTTACTTTGTTGTTTTGGGTTCGTGTTTATACAACCTTTCTGTGTTTCCTGTCTAGGGAAGATCCTTTAGCATTTGTTGAAGAGCTGGTTTGGTGGTGCTGAATTCTCTCAACTTTTGCTTGTCTGTAAAGCTTTTAAATTCTCCTTCATATCTGAATGAGATCCTTGCTGGGTACAGTAATCTGGGTTGTAGGTTATTCTCTTTCATTACTTTAAGTATGTCCTGCCATTCCCTTCTGACTTGAAGAGTTTCTATTAATAGGTCAGCTGTTATCCTTATGGGAATCCCTTTGTGTGTTATTTGTTGTTTCTCCCTTGCTGCTTTTGATATTTGTTCTTTGTGATTAATCTTTGATAATTTGACTAACGTGTCTTAGGGTGTTTCACCTTAGGTTTATCCTGATTGGCACTCTCTGGGTTTCTTTGACTTGCACCACTATTTCCTTTCCCATTTGGGGGAAGTTTTCAGCTATTATCTCCTCGAGTATTTTCTCATGACCTTTCTTTTTGTCTTCTTCTTCTGGGACTCCTATGATTAGAATGTTGGGGCATTTCACATTGTCCCAGTGGTCCCTGAGGTTGTCCTCATTTCTTTTGATTTTTTTTTCTTTTTTCCTCTCTGCTTCATTTATTTCCACCATTTTATCTTCTACCTCACTTATCTTATGCCTCTGTTATTCTACTGTCAGTTCCCTCCAGAGTATTTTTGATCTCATTTATTGCATTATTCATTTTTAATTGACTCTTTTTTATTTCTTCTAGGTCCTTGTTAAACATTTATTGCATCTTCTCAATCCTTGTCTCCAGGCTATTTATCTGTAACTCCATTTTGTTTTCAATATTTTGGATCATTTTTATTATCATTATTCTAAATTCTTTTTCAGGTAGATTCCCTATCTCCTCCTCTTTTGTTTGGCTTGGTGGCCATTTTTCATGTTCCTTTACCTGCTGGGTATTTCTCTGCCTTTTCATCTTGTTTAGATTGTTGTGTTTGGAGTGGCCTTTACGTATTATGGTTGTCTGTGGTTCCTTTTTATTGTGGAGGTTTCTCCCAGTGGGTGGGGTTGGACGATTGGCTTGTCAAAGTTTCCTGGTTAGGGAAGCTTGCGTCGGTGTTTGGTACATGGAACTGGATTTCTTCTCTCAGGAGTGCAATAGAGTGTCCAGTAGTGAGTTTTTAGTTTGGTCTATGTGTTTGTGACTTTAGGAAGCCTGTATGTTGACACTCAGGGTTATGTTCCTGCGTTGCTGGAGAATTTGCAAGGTATGTCTTGCTCTGTAACTTATTGGCTCTTGGGTGGTGGTTGGTTTCAGTATAGGTATGGAGGCTTTTGGATGATCTCTTATTACTTAATGTTCCCTTTAGTCAGTTTTCTGGTGTTCTCAGGTTTTGGGCTTAAGTCTCCTGCCTCTGGATTTCAGTCTTATTCTTCCAGTAGCCTCAAGACTTCTCCAACTATACAGCACTGATAATAAAACTTCTAGGTTAATGGTGAGAAGATTCTCCACAGTGAGGGACATCCAGAGAGGTTCACAGAGTTACATGAAGAAGAGGAGAGGGAGGAAGGAGATAGAGATGAGCAGGAGGAGAAAAAGGGGGACTCAAGAGGAGAGTGACAGATCTACACAGTACTCTGTTCCCTAAGTGTTCTCCATAGCCCCAAACACCCACAGAGATTCACAGAATTGGATTGAGAAGAGAAGGGGGAGAGAGGAAATAGAGGTGATCTGGGGGAGAAAAAGGAGAGTCAAAAGGGGGAGAGAGTAATCATCACACTCCTGAGTAAAAATGGTACCCATTTGAATATTGGATTCTTAAAGGTCAAAAATTGATATCAAATACAGAAAAACAAAGATTAAAATCTAGAGTAGAGGTTAGACTCTTAAAAATACAATATTAAAAACAAAAACACACAAAAAAATTATGAAATATATATGAAGTTCACTTTAAAAATAGAGTCTTTTTTTTTGCAAGATTATAGTGAAATGAAAATGAAAATTAAGGAGTAATAGAGGACTTTAAAAGAAAATAAAAGAAAAAAAAAGAAAATTGTTTTAATTAAAAAAATAGTAAAAATATATGAAAATTAAGGAGTAATAGAGGAGTAATAGAAGACTTTAAAATAAAATAAAATGAAAATTGAAGAGTAATAGAGGAGTAATAGGGAATTTTAAAAGAAAATAAAAGAGAAAAAATTAAAAAAAAAGAAAAAAAGATGGAAAAAAATTTAATTAAAAAAAATAGTAAAAATATATCTAGGAATTTCTCTGGAGCTGTTGCAGGCAGTGTGGGTTCAGTTCAGTTTTAGATAACTCCTTGTTCCAGCTTACACTTCTCGATATCTATAGGCCCCTTCCAGTGTAGTTGGTGTTACCTACAGGGATTTTAATCTGTTGCACTGGTCACTTCTGAAGCGGTTCCCTTTGTTTATTTGGGGAGGGAGGGGCGCTGCAGACAAATGTCACTGGCCTGTGTGGGGAGCACTCGCACTGTTCCGGCCACACTGGGTTTGCCCCGGCTCGTGGGTGTGTGTTTTCCCTGTCTACGCTGCTCAGGCTCCAGGCTGCTCTATAGGGAGCAGGCCCTGAATTGTGTGCGGTTCCAGTTTTCAGGTATTCCACAAAAGCTCAGACTCGGTTGGGCCTGCGTTTTGTGCCTTCCCTGGCCAAGCAGCTCAGGCAGCCAGGAGCTTGACGGGCACATTCTCCCGGGGTGCAGTGCACCTTATCCCCTCCGTGGTCCCAGCCTCAGTTTCCTCAGTTTGTGTCTGTTCTCGGGAGCTGATCTCTAGCCGCGACCCTCCCAGCGGATGTCAACCATCCAGAATCTCAGGAAGTCTTTGGTTAGAAACTGGGAGCCTGCCCTCTCTGGGGCCGAGTTTGCCCCTTTCCCCTCCCCGCTGCCTCCTGCCTCTGGTGGGGGATGGGCTGGCCCGCCACTGGCTAACTTTTCTCTGGAATTGCTCAGTCCTTCCTTTGTTCTGCGAACAGGGCCGGCAGTGGTTAGCACTTTTCGCCAGTTAATTTTCTCTGTCTCTCTCTTGCTATCCCACAGTTTAAGTTGCTATCTCATGTTAGCTCCCTCCAATTGCCCTCAGGGCATTCAGGCCCGGTCCTTACCCTAAGCAATGCGGCCCACTCCTCTCCGTTCAGCCCCCACTTGCTGGTGGCGGATGCGAGCATCTGGGGTACTTTTCTGCTGGGACTTGCTTTTAGGCATGTAATCTGTGGGTTTTATTTACTTTTCCTCCCAGTTATGTTGCCCTCCGAGATTCAAAAACTTCCCCCAGACCTGCCTGTGAGAGGGTTTCCTGGTGTTTGGAAACTTCCTCTATTACGGCTCCCTTCCTGGGACGGGTCTCCATCCCTAGCTCTTTTGTCTCTCTTTTTATCTTTTATATTTTTTCTTACCTCCTTTTGAAGACAATGGGCTGCTTTTCTGGATGCCTGATGTCCTCTGCTAGCAATCAGAAGTTGTTCTGTGTAGTTTGCTCAGCATTCAAATGTTCTTTCAATGAATTTGTAGGGGAGAAAGTGGTCTCCCCATCCTATTCCACCACCATCTTAGCTTCTCCCCCCCCGAACAGCATTTTTAAAAGTCACCAATAAAGGAAAGAATGTCAAGATAAGAAAATGAAAGATGATTAAATTTACATGCTACAAGAAAAGATGAAACAGGTATATCTAAATATATCATCAGTGACAATCAGCATATATTTGCCTTACCAATAGCAAACTTAGATTAATCTATTCCACTCCCATGATTAGAGAAGGAAATGGAAACCCACTCCAGTATTCTTGCCTAGAGAATCCCATGGATAGAAGAGACTTACAGGCTATGGTCCATGGGGTCGGAAAGAGTAGGACACGACTGAGGACGCACACAGATACACACACACACACTCCCATGATAATTCTCCTTCACAAAGTAATTCTCTCTTCCACATCTAACAATTTTAGAATAACTACTTATATAAAAACATTGCCAACATGATTACTGAGAAGAGTTTTTTCATTCGTTTTGCAAAAGTAATTGACATGCATAACTACATAAGTTTAAGGCATACAGAATAATGGTTTGATTTAGATATTTTGTGATATAATCACCACAATAGATTCATTTAACATTCATCTTCTCACATTGATACAATAAAAAGAAAAGAAAGAAAGAGGAAAAAAAAATTCTTTTTGTGATGAGATCTCTAGGATTTGCTTTCTCAACTACTTTCTTATGTGTCCTGCAACAATGCTAGCTACAGTCATCATATTGTATATTACAACCCTACCACTTATCTTTTAATTGGAAATTTGTGCTTTGGGACCACCTTCCTTTATAATTAATCCTCCTTCTGCCCCTCAGTTATGGAACCTACTAGTTTCATTTCTTTTTCTATGTATTTGGATTTCATTTAGATTTTTCACACACATAGGATCAAACAGAATCTGTCTTCCTCTGTTTGACTTTTTTCCACATGGCATAATGCCCTCCAGATGTATTCATGTTGCAAATGATAGGCTTTCCTTGTTTTATTAAGGCTGAACAATATTCTGTTGCCTATAAATATTACAACTTATTTACCTATGATCCATCTGTGGACACTAAAATTGTTTCCATGTCTTGGCTATTGTAAATAGTGCTTCAGTGAACATGGAAGAGCAGATATCTTTCTCAGTTAGTGTTTTTATTTCTTTGAATATATTCCTAGAAGTGGAATTGTTGGATCATAAGATAGTTCCATTTTCAATTATTGAGTTCCCTCCATACTATTTTGGATTGTGGCACTACCCATTTAAAATTCCACCATTAGATCTCAAGGGTTCCCAATTATCCACATTCTTGACAGTGTTTTTTTTTTTTTTTTTTTTTTCCCTCTCCCTCTTGTCTTTTTTGATAAGGGACATTCTAACAATGTGAGGTGATAACTCATTGTGGGTTTAATGTGCATTTCCCTGATTCTGAGTGATGTTGATTATTCTTTCACTATTGGCTTTTCATATGTCTATCATTTAAAAAATGACTATTTGAGCTTTTTTCTCACTTTTAATTGATTGTTTTTTTTTCCCACTGCATTGTATGAGCTTTTATATATATTTCAGATATTAACTCCTTTTCAGACATAGACTTTGCACATATTTTTTCTGTATATTTTAAGATTTTTTTTTCTACTTCTTTAAAACATGCCATTGAAATCTTGACAAGGATTGTATTAAATCTATAGAGGGCTGTTTATAGCATTAATACTTTAACAATATTAATTCTTCCAGTCCATGGACATAAAATATCTTTCTATATGTGTCTTTGATTTATTTTATCAGTGTATTATAGTTTTCAATTTTCAGAGTGGAGATCTTTCACCTCCTTAGTTGAATTTGTTCCTGGTTTTTTTTTTTTTTTTTTGACTGTACTTGATATTATTGTAGATGAGATAGATTTATGTATTTATTTCATTTTCACAGAAGTATAAAATGTATAAAAATGTTACTGACTTAATATGTTAATTTTGTATCTTACAACTTTACTAATTTTATTGATTATATTTAAGGGGTTTTTGGCTGAGCTGTTAGAACTGTCAATGTGCAAAATTATTCTCCTGCAGATGAACTGACATATGAAATGCAAACAGATTGTAGACATAGAGAACAGACTTGTGGTTGTCAAGGGGGAGGAGGTGGGGGAAGAATGGATTGAGAGTCTAGGATTAGCAAGTGCAAACAGTTATACATGAAATGGATATACAACAGGTCTATTGTATTGCACAGGTAACTATATTCAATATCCTGTGATAAACCATAATGGGAAAGAATATGAAAAATAATATGTATACATATGTATATATATATCTGAATCACTTTGCTGTACAGAAGAAATGAACACAACAGTTATACTTCAATAAAATATACTTAAAAATTAAAATAAAAACAAAATGTAAAAGCAAAAACAATTTATGCAGATGAAAATATAAACAGTTTTACTTCTTCCTTTCCAATTTTGATATATTTTATTTACTTTTCTTGATTGATTATTCTAGCTAGAACTTTTAAGATTATGTTGAATGGGCATGGTGAGTGGAAATCTTTGTCTTGCTCCTGATCTTGAAGGGAAAGCTTTCAAACTTTTACTGCTGAGAATGATGCTAGCTGTGGACTTGTCGTATAAAGTTCTTTATTATGCTGAAATATGTTACTTCAGTGGTTAATTGTTTCAGTTTTTATTATGCATGGATACTAAATTTTGTCAAATGCTTCTCTCATCTATAGAAAGGAGCTTAAAATATTTGTTTAAATTATTTTATTTTAACATTGCATTTTTAAAGTTTTTGAAATAGTTTTACTCTATAATTTTTACCACCAAAGTGATATACTTTTAGGTCATTTGTTTCATTTTTAAAGTGTTTAATTCTAAAATGATTTTTTCCCATTTGTATAATCTATACACATTGCTGCAAAATAAATCTATGCATCGAGCTATATTTGAAAAAAAATTAACGTTGATCACACTAGTGATCAATGTTGTTCCTTTCCTCTGTGTATAAATAATAAAAAATTGTTTTCTTTATTCTTGCATGTATTCTTTGTTTATATGAGCAGTAATATACATTTTTATTAAAGTTGATTTTATTCTTGGAGAGCAAACAAAACAGCATGTAGAAAAAAATGTCTTATGACTTTCAAGCTTTTTAGAACTAATAATCTATTGTGTGGATTTATTCAACAAATCTTTTGTTGATTATTATTTTAGTTGTTTCCAAGTTTATCTATTAAAAATAGTGCTGAATTAATAAAAAATAAACACATGCATTTTTTGTAATTTTCATGCAAAATTGAATAGTTTTAAATTTTATCTTCTTTAAAACATATTAGCTATACTGCACTGTTTGTTTATTTAATGATTATCTTATAGTTTGTAACTATAAACCTTAACTTACTCAAGGCCACCTTCAAGTTCTATTATGTCACCCACACATGTGACATTTCTGGTGTTCATATTCTATGTGTAGACCCAGGTTTCTATCTAGTATATTCTCCTTTGTGAAAGTCTTCTTTTAATATTTCTCGTAGTGCAGTTGTGCTGAAGGTGAAGTCTGTCAGCTTCTGTGTAGCTGAACTAGTCCTATTTTTCCTTCTTAAAAAGGTTGTGTGGAATTTTAGGGTGCTTTTTTTCCATTTTCCTTTGTGAAAGAAAAAAAAGATTCTGGTATCTTTTTAGTTTGCCTTGTTTCTGATTAAAAAAAAGAAAAAAAGAAAAAAAAAAATCTTTCTCAGTACATAACATGCAAACCCCCATCATAAATCTGCTTTTAAAATGTTCCCTTTTTGAGTATGATGTTCTTAGATGTGTGCTTTTTTGTTGTTGTTTTTTGCTTTGGGTAATTAAATTTCTCAGTTCTATGAGTTCAGAGTTTTTTAAACTTTTTTTTTTTTAAGAAATTGTTCCTTAATGTTCAAATTTTTCATCTCCAAGCTTTCTTTTTTGGGGAATTACAATTACACATATATTAGGCTGGGCTTTAGTCCCACAGCTCATGATGCAACGTCATCATCTTCACACAGCGTTTCCATAGTCTTTTTCTTTTGTAAAAACAATTTTATCTATTTTACTTTTTATCACTAAAAAATTCCAATATGTCTTTTTGTCTCTTCAATATCTATGCTCAATCTTGCTCAATCTTCATCTCTTTGAATATATGAAATGCTATAATAATGATTTTAAAGTCATTTTCTATTAACTGTCATTTGTGTTATTCTGGTTCTGCCTCTACCTCAATTTTTTCATGATTCTGGGTCATATTTAATGTGTACTAAATCACTCTAATCATGTCTGACTCTTTGTAACCCCATGGACTGTAGCCCACCAGGCTCCTCTGTCCATGGGAGTCTCCAGGCAAGAATGCTGAAGTGCCTTGCCAAGCCCTCTTCCAGGGGATCTTCCCTATACAGGGACTGAACCATGTCTCTTGTGACTTCTGCTTTGCAGGCAGATTCTTTATTCCCGAGTCCCCGGTGAAGCCCAAATTGTACCCTGCTGGGAGGCTTATAGACAAAATAAGACACTTCTAGTCTACAGTTAATTTTACACCAATGTTGAGATGATACATTTCTGATTATCTATTTCTGTTTGACTTACAAAGTTTTCCACAATGGTCCACAGAGTGGAAATTTCTGGGTGAGTTCTCAGATTTGTTCCTTCTGTACCCACTGGGTAGCCAGCTCATATGATGATCTGTACCAAGTTTAAGTTTCACATGAAACCCTCTCTGTAGCTCTGTGGGTTTGCCACTCTGCAGCTCTCTCCAATCTGTTACTCTGTCCTGAGAACTCTAGCAGCCTCAGCTTTCTGGGCTCCTGTCTCCACCTTCCAATTCAGAGAGACTGTCAGTCACTACTGAATGTCCCCTGACTGCTCTTTGTCCCAAACCTTTCTCCCAGACGTTAGCTGGAGATATTATACATTTTGTTATACCATGTCAAGGATCACTGCTCTGAGTTGCTTGATGTCCAATGTTTGAAAAAAGAAAACATTAGTGATATATTTTCTCTATGATTTTAGTTTAAGTGGGAGGTATTTTTATTGGCCATTGAAGCTAGATTAGGTGTTTTTTTCTTTCTGAAATTTTAAGATATTATTCAATTTTTTCTTGTTTCTCACATTTCTTCTGAGAAGTTATCTGTCAGTATTATTGTGGTTTCACATAAGACCATATATTCTTTTCAAGACATTTCTCTTTGTTTAGACTTTTCAGCAGCTTTGGTATATATCCCTAATAAGATTTCTTCTTTTTTTTTTTTTTGTCTTTTTTCTATTCTGAATTGACCTGTATTCTTGAACCTTGGGCTGATATATTTCATCAGTTTTAGAAACTCTTTAAGAATTTCTTATCTTTTCCGATAATTTTCCTGTTCATCTAATTAATAAAAATATAGTTGGCTAAAGTAGTTCATTGTAACTTTGTGCTTTTCAATATCATAGGCTGTGTAAACTACCTATGATTATATTTCCTTTCTGTTTCTCTTTTATCTGATATTTTCTTTTTCTCTGATTTGCTTGGTTGTTTTAGTTAGTCTCACTATAATTATTTCTGTTTCACCATTCTTATTTCAAAGGACAAATAGTTTGTGTTGGCTGTCTTTTTTATACACGTTTAATCTCATTTTTTACTCATACTTATTACTTAAGATTTCTATTCTCTTTTTCTTTTTTTTTTTTTATTCTCTTTTTCTTTTTATTGAGTTTGACATGTAGGTATCACGTTTTTAGTAAACTTTATTTTCACAACACTTTTCTATTTACAGAATAGTTGAAAAGAAAGTGAAGAGGGTTTTCCTATACCTTGCATCTAGTCTTCTCTATTATTAACAACTTGTACTAATGTGGTAAATTGTTAAATTAAAAGTTAATGCTAACGTTTTAGTAATTAAGATTCATAGTTTATTCATATTTCCTTAGGTTCCCCCCCCCTCCAACACACACACACTGGCATTTTTCTGTTTCAGTATAGCACATTTTCTTTGGTCATTATGTCTCTTCGGGCCACTCCAGGCTCTGACAGTTTATCAGACTTTCATTCCTTTTGATAACCTTGACAATATGATAAATACTGGTCAGACATTTTGTAAAATGCTTCTCAGTTAGAATTAATCTGATGTTTGACTCATGATTATGCAGAGGTTTTTTTTTTTTAAGTGAAAGACCACAGATGTGAAATGCCATATTCATCACATCATATCAAGTTTATCAGTATGTCTCTTTTCAAATAATATTGACCTTGATCACCTAGCTAAGTAAATTTTTTTTTGCTTGTTTGTTTTCCCCCATAAACACCCCCTCATTTTCCATAAGCACAGTCAGTATTTAAGGAGTGGGGAATTTTGCTTTACCTCATTGAAAGTGAAATATCTGCATATATTATTTGAAATTATTCTGTTTTCTGTTTTCCTAATTTTCTTTCTTTACTGAATTATTTATTTACAGAAGGATAAACTCATGAATATTTTCATACTTAATAATCCATTGCTACTTTATTTATGCCATTCCATAGATTGTCTCAACTTTGACCACTGAGACACTTTTAGTGAACTCTGTGTTCTCTGACATACATTTTGCGTGTGTGCACGTGTTTCTTTCTTATTTTATGGCACTAGAAGATGCTTCAAGCTCAGCTCTAGAATTCACCTTTTCTCCATGGAGACTTACTTTCACTTATTGGAGAATGGCATTAGATTCCAAGATCTAGCTGCTAGGTGTATACATTGTTACTGAGATTCTGTTGCTTCTAAATACACTCAACTAACAAAGCAAGGGAATATATGTGTATACAAAAACTCATGCATGTGCATTGAGATATATACTTCTGTACATAGCCATCTGTATCTATATCTGTATTCATATCCAAATATGAATTCAAACTCATGTTTCCAAATGTCATCCATTACCATATAGATTTTTCTAGCCTTCTTCTCTTTTTTAGCTGTAAATTCTCATCCCAACAACCTTGCTCTACCATTCACTGTCTATTTTCTTTTTGGTTAAATCCCAAGATATATACATATATTAGATGATCAAAACTGAATATTTAAGAATGATTTATTCATGAAAGTACAGTGCTTACATATACAGTTTCTTTTGCCTTTCTCCTAAAAGCTCCATTTATTTTCAAAGTTGTCAACTGTTTTGCAATTTCCTTCAATGACAGTATGCTTTTCATAGTGGTCTTGAGATTTATATTTTGTATTATAAAAATGAGGACATTATTTTTTTCTTTACATTGTATCTTTGTCAATGTCCCAGTTATTTTTAATAATCATTTTTAATTATCTATTGTTATGGATGAATATCCATATATATAATATGATATAAATGTATTATGATTTTATCTATAATTTTAATTCTTTGATTTTATTTTGGATTACAATTGTGCCATAAAACACAGAAGTGAGCATTCTTATATGGAAGAAACATTCTTAAAAGTGAAGTTACTAGATCAAATTTTACTAGATCAAATAATGTTACTCTGTAATATTATAATACAGAGTATCAAATTATTTTCTTAAGGGGAATATATTAATTTACTCTAGTGAATAGTGGATGAGATTTTCAATATCCATATGTTCTGACTCAGAACTACATAAACTCTTAAGACTTTTGCCCAAGTTTATAAACATATTGCTATTATTAAATTTGTGCTTATTTAATCATGACTATGTTGATATTTGAGTATTACTGAATTTCTAATTTTTCATATATTTTTCCAATTATCTTTTAAAATAATTATTTGACAACAGCAATTTTTATAGATCTGAAATGAGACTACTATCATATTCAAAATCTCCACATAATTTGAAGTTATTTCTGGGTTATGTTATATTCCTTTGATCTTTCAATCTGTGCTTGTGTTAGCAACAAGGTGTCAATTTACATATCTTATTAATATTATCTGATGACTTAATAGATGGGGAGACAGTGGAAACAGTGTCAGATTTATTTTTTTGGGCTCCAAAATCACTGCAGATGGTTGCTGCAGCCATGAAATTAAAAGATGCTTACTCCTTGGAAGGAAAGTTATGACCAATCTAGATAGCATAGTAAAAAACAGAGACATTACTTTGCTAACAAAGGTCCATCTGGTCAATGCTATGGTTTTTCCAGTGGTCATGTATGAATGTGAGAGTTGGACTGTGAAGAAAGCTGAGTGCTGAAAAATTGATACTTTTGTACTGTGGTGTTGGAGAAGACTCTTGAGAGTCCCTTGGACTGCAAGGAGATCCAACCAGTCCATCCTAAAGGAGATCAGTCCTGGGTGTTCATTGGAAGGACTGATGCTGAAGCTGAAACTCCAGTACTCTGGGCACCTCATGCAAAGAGTTGACTCATTGGAAAAGACCCTGTTGCTGGGAGGGATTGTGGGCAGGAGGAGAAGGGGACGACAGAGGATGAGATGGCTGGATGGCATCACTAACTCGATGGACATGAGTTTGAGTAAACTCCAGGAGTTTGTGATGGACAGGGAGGCCTGGTGTGCTGCGATTCATGGGGTCACAAAGAGTCAGACATGAGTGAGTGGCTGAACTGAACTGTACTGAACTGAATGACTTAATACGTCCAATCTGCAATATGAGATATTTTAATGATGTGACTTCTGCTTATGTTACTGTATTAAATTTATACAGTAAAATAGAATATTACACATTAACTTAGATCTTAGTCAAAACAATATCACTGAAAATTAACAGCAACCTACATTAAGCTAGAAACTGTAGTAATTTTGTATGATTTTTTTAACGTTTTAATTTTTAAAATTTCCATACTTTTCTATTTGATCATATATTATTATAAAGTTGGAATAAGTGAAGCCTTATTAAAATAAATAAAAATCTATGAAATTGGATACACATATATATTTAGCCATTTTATTTTCTTTAACTTTTAATTTTTCATACTACTTTTTGATAGAATGCCACTTCTTGAGAATTGTGTATTTTAAATTTTCTTATGATCTATGATTCATACAAACTATCATATTTAATTTTATATGTTAGCTATTTTAAGCTTAAGTCAGAAGTCTTGAAATATACTCCCAAAGTAACTTAAACTTTTATAAAACTTGTATTCACTTGTTAAGTTTGGACCAATAATTCTTTTTCCATGTTGTTTCTGTTTCACTGATAAAATAAAATGTGTGTAGCATTTGATGCTAATTCAAAGTTGACTTCTAGAAGGAAGGTTTGAGTCAGTAATGATTCAATTAATGGGTTAACCAGTTAGTCAGACAAAATTAGTTTATAGTCTTTAATGCACAAAGAAATTTGGAGGCATAAGAGCCAGTTTCTTCTATAATCATGCACTTTCATTGCACTGCAAAACTCACAATCGATATGTAGTCACATCTGATTAGCATCCCACATTTACAGAGTGCACTGCTGTCTTAATTTCAGCATTCACAGTAAATGAGATTGCTACTTAGATTTGGAAAATGTGTGAAATTAACCAGCCTTAGCCAAACTACCTCTTTCAAAACAAAATTTTCAATTCAGACATTCTATTGGATGTCCCAGGACATTCAAATGAATATAAATAATAGCTTACTCTCCTACTTCACTCTCACTCTCCCCAGCATAATCTCAGTCCTTGTTCTTAGTTTTTAATGTGTATATACATGTAGATGGGCTTTTGTAATCTAACCCCACAGGTGCTGCAATTTATCTTCTCTAGTGAACTTGTCCTTGTCTTTACCTTGGCCACTCATTCAACCTTGGCCGCACCTTTATGACTTGGAAGTTTATCATTACTATTCAAGTCGCCCAGAATAACTCTTGAGAAATTCCACACTTCTGACTCCTGTCTTTTCAAGTCATTTTCTCATGTACTACATCTCCAAGGAAGGTTTAGCCCCAAAAAGCTTTTAATGCTTCGATTCTGCATTTGTAATCCCTGCCCCTTTTATTCTTAACTTCCTTATTTTTCAATTTAATAAAACCTTATATCACTTCCTCTGCCTACACAGATTGTCCATGATTAATTTTATGACGTGACAGAGCAATACAAGCTCTGGTTAAATTTATATCTTTGACAGTCCCATCCTTTACATCATGGTAGCTATTGTGATTCATATAACCATTATATCTACTACTGTGGGCAAGAATCCCTTAGAAGAAATGGAGGAACCCTCATAGTCAACAGAAGATTCCAAAATGCAGTACTTGGGTGCAGTTTCAAAAATTACAGAATGATATTGGTAAGCCAATTGGACATCACAGTAATTCAAGTCTACCCCTAACCACTAATGCCAAAGGAGCTGAAGTTAACCAGTTCTATGAAAACCTACAAGACCTTCTAGAACTAATGGCAAATGATGTTCTTTTCATCAGAGGGAACAGGAATAAAAAGTAAAAAAAAATAAATAAATAAATTAAGAGTTACTTGAAATAGCAGGGAAGTTTGGCCTTAGAAAACAAAAGGAGCAGGGCAAAGGCTGACCGAATTTTGTCAAGAGAACATGCTAGTCATAGCAAACATAGTTTCAGAAGAACCCAAGAGACTACTCTACACTTGGACATCACCAGATAGTCAATATTGAAATCAGATTGATTACATTCCTTGCAGCTAAAGATGGAGAAGCTCTATAAAATCATCAAAAATGATACCTGAAACTGACTGTTGTTCAGATCATGAGCTCCTTATAGTGAAATTCAGACTTAAGTTGAAGAAAGTAGGGAAAAACAGTAGCCCATTCAAGTATAACTTAAACCAAATCCCTTATGATTGATTATACAGTGGAAGTAAGTCACAAATAGATTCAAGTGATTAGATCTGGTAGACAGAGTTCTTGAAGAACTATGGATGAAGGTTCATAACATTGTATATGAGACAGAGACCAAAATCGCCCCCTCAAAAATAAAAGAAATGTAAGAAGGCGAAGTGGTTGTATGAGGAGACTACAAGCTGAAGAAAGAAGAGACGTGAAAGGCAAGAGAGAAAAGGAAAATTATAACCTACTGAATACAGAGTTCCAGAGAATAGTAAGGAGAGATAAGAAGGCCTTCTAAAATGACCAATAAGTTAATAGAGGAAGTCAATAAAATGGGAAAGACTAGAGGTCTCTTCAAGAAAATTGGAGCTATCAAGTAAATATTTCATGCAAGGATGGGCAATATGAAGGACAGAAATTGTAAGGACCTACAGAAGCCAAAGCAATTAAGAAGAGTACACAAAACAACTATACAAAAAAAAAAGTCTCAGTAGCCCAGATAACCATTATGGTATGGTCACTTACCTTGAGTGTGAAGTCAAGCAGATTTTAGGGAGCATTACTGTGAACAAAGCTAGTGGTGGTGATGGAATTCCAGCTAAGCTGTTTCAAGTACTAAAAGATGATAATGCTAAAGTGCTGTACTCAACGTGTCAGAAAATTTGGAAAACTAGAAAGTGACCACCTTTTCCACAGGACTAGAAAAGGTGTTTCTTTCCAATCCCAAAGAAGGGCAATGCCAAGAATGTTCCAACTAACATACAATTGCACTCATTTCACATGCTAGCAATGTTATTCCCCAAATCATCAAGTTACGTTTCAGCAGTACATGAACCAAAACTTCCAGATGTACAAGATGGGTTTCAAAGAGACAGAGAAAACAAAGACCAAATTGCCAACATTTGTTGAATCATGGAGAAAGCAAGGGATTTTCAAAAAAACATCTACTTCTGCTTCATTGATTGCACTAGAGCCTTTGACTGTGTGGATCACAACAAACTGTGAAAAATTCTTAGAGATGAGAGTCCCAGGACACTTTGCCTTTCTCCTGAGAAACTTGTATGTGGGTCAAGATGCAACAGTCAGAACCAGACATGGAACTACTGACTGGTTTAAAATTGAGAAGGGAGTATGCCAAGACTGTATATTTTCACCCTACTTATTTAACTTATATGCAGAGTACATCCTGCAAAATGCCAGGCAGGTTGAATCACAAGCTGGAATCAATGTTGCCAGGAGAAATATCAATAATCTCAGATGTGTAGATGGTACCTCTCCAATGGCAGAGAATTAAGAGGAAGTAAAGAATCTCTTTTTTTAGTTCCTCTTCACTGAAAAAGTTGGCTTAAGCTTAACATTCAGAAAACTAAGAACATGGCATCTGGTCCCATCACCTCATGGGAAATAGATGGGGAGACAGTGGAAACAGTGTCAGACTTTATTTTTTGGGGCTCTAAAATCACTGCAGATGGGTACTGCAGCCATGAAATTAAAAGATGCTTACTTTGAGAAGATAAATAAAATAGACAAACCATTAGTCAGACTCATCAAGAAAAAAAGGGAGAAGAATCAAATCAACAAAATTAGAAATGAAATTTGAGAAATCACAACTGACAAAACAAAAATACAAAGGATCATAAGAGACTGCTATCAGCAGCTATATGCCAATAAAATGGACAACTTGGAAGAAATTGACAAATTCTTAGAAAAGTATAATTTTCTAAAACAAGAAGAAATAGAAAATCTTAACAAACCCATCACAAGCACAAAAGTCAAAACTGTAGTCAGAAATCTTCTGGCAAACAAAAGCACAGGACCAGATGGCTTCACAGATGAATTCTATAAAAATTTAGACAAGGGCTAATACTTATCTTACTCAAACTCTTCCAGAAAACTGCAGAAGAAGGTAAACTTCCTAACTCATTCTATGATGTTACCATCAACTTAATACCAAAACCAGACAAAGAAGCCACACACAAAATAAATAAATAAATAAAATAAAATAAAAAAGAAAGAAAACTACAGGACAATATCACTGATGAACATAGATGAACATAGAATGAACATAGATGAACATAGAATCCTTAACAAAATTTTAGCAAACAGAATCAAACAACATATTAAAAAGATCATAAATCATTACCAAGTAGGTTTTATCCTAGGGATGCAAGGATTCTTCAATATTCACAAATCAATTAATGTGATTCACTACATTAAAAAATCTCAATAGATACAGAAAAAGCCTTTGGCAAAATTTAACATCCATTTATGATTAAAAAAAAAAAAAAAAAAACCCTCCAGAAAGCAGGCATAGAAGGAACATATCTCAACATAATAGAAGCCATACATGATAAACCTGCAGTAAATATTATTCTCAATGGTGAAAAATTGAAAGTATTTCCCCTAAAATCAGGAATAAGACAAGGGTGCCCACTCTCACCGCTACTATTCAGAATAGTTTTGGAAGTTTTAGCCACAGCAATCAGAGAAGAAAAAGAAATAAAAAGAATCCAGATAGGAAAAGAATAAGTAAAACTCTCACTGTTTGCAGATGGCATAATTCTCTACATAGAAAACCCTAAACCAGAAAATTACCGGGGCTAATCAATGAATATAGTAAAGTTGCAGGATATAAAATTAATACAGAAACCCCTTGCATTTCTATACACTAACAATGAGAAAACAGAAAAAGAAATTAAGGAAAAAATCTGATTCACCATTAAAATGAAAATAATAAAATACTTAGGAATAAATCTACCTGAAGAAACAAAAGTTCTATATATAAAAACTATAAAACACTGGTGAAAGAAGTCAGAGATAACACAAATAGATGGAGAAATATCCCATGTTTATGAATCATAAGAATCAATATAGTGAAAATGAGAACACTACCCAAAGCAATCTATAGATTCAGTGCAATCCCTATCATGCTATCAATGGTATTTGTCAGAGAACTAGAACAAATAATTTCACAATTTGTATGGAAATGCAAAAAACCTCGAATAGTCAAAGCAATCTTGAGAAAGAAGAATGGAACTGGAGGAATCAACCTGCCTGACTTCAGACTATTCTATAAAGTTACAGTCATCAAGACAGTATGGTACTGGCACAAAGACAGAAATACAGATCAATGGAACAAAATAGAAAGCCCAGAAATAAATCCATGCACCTATGGACACCTTGTTTTTGACAAAGGAGGCAAGAATATACAATGGAAAGAAGACAATCTCTTTAACAAGTGGTGCTGGGAAAACTGGTCAACCACTTGCAAAGAATGAAACTAGAAGACCTTCTAACACCATACACAAAAATAAACTCAAAATGGATTAAAGATCTAAATGTAAGACCAGAAACTATAAAACTCCTAGAGGAAAACATAGGCAAAACACTCTCTGACATAAATCATAGCAGGATCCTCTATGACCCACCTCCCAGAGTAATGGAAATAAAAGCAAAGATAAACAAATGGGACCTAATGAAACTTAAAAGTTTTTGCACAACAAAGGAAACTATAAGCAATGTGAAAAGATAGCCTTCAGAACGGGAGAAAACAATAGAAAATGAAACAATTGACAAAAAATTTATCTCAAAAATATACAAGCAGCTTCTGCAGCTCATTTCCAGAAAAATAAAAGACCCAATCAAAAAAATGTGCTAAAGAACTAAACAGATATTTCTCCTAAGAAGACTTACAGGTGGATAACGAACACATGACAGATAGTCAACATCACTCATTATCAGGGAAATGCAAATCAAAACCACAGTGAGGTACAATCTCATGCCAGTCAGAATGGCTGCTATCAAAAAGTCTACAAATAATAAATGCTGGAGAGGGTGCAGAGAAAAGGCAACTCTCTTACATGGTTAAAGGGAATGCAAACTAGTGCAGCCACTATGGAGAACAGTGTGGAGATTCCTTAAAAAAACTGGAAATAGTCTGGGCATACACACCGAGGAAACTAGAACTGAAGGAGACACATGTACCCTATATTCATGGCAGCACTGTTTACAATAGCCAGGACATGGGAGCAACCTTGATGTCCATTGGCAGGTGAATAGATAAGAGATCTGTTGTACATATACACAATGGAATATTCCTCAGGCATTAAAAAGAATGCATTTGAATCAGTTCGAATGAGTTGGATGAAACTGGAGCCTATCATATAGATTGAAGTATGTCAGAAAGAAAAACACCAATACAGTATACTAACTCATATATATGGAATTTAGAAAGATGGTAATAATGACCCTATATATAAGATAGCAAAAGAGACACAGATGTAAAGAACAGTCTTTTGGACTCTGTGGGAGAAGGCGAGGGTGGGATGATTTGAGAGACTAGCATTGAAACATGTATATTATCATATGTGAAACAGATCACCAGCCCAGGTTCGATGCATGAGACAGGGTGCTCAGGGCTGGTACACTGGGATGACCCTGAGGGATTGGATCAGAAGGGAGGTAGAAAAGGGGTTCAGAATGGGGAACACATGTACACCCATTACTGATTCATGTCAATGTATGGCAAAAATCACTACAATACTATAAAGCAATTAGCCTCCAATTAAAATACATAGTTTTTTTTTTGTTTTTTTTTTTTTAAACAGAGAAATCACTTTGCCAGCTAAAGTCTGTGTAGTCAAATCTATGGTTTGTCCAGTAGTCATGTATAGTTGACAGATTTGAGAGTAAGACCACAAAGAAGGCTGAGAACTGGAGAATTGATGCTTTTGAATTGAGGGGCTGGAGAAGGCTCTTAAGAGCCCCTTGGACTGCAGGAAGATCAACTCTGAATATTCATTATAAGACTAATACTGAAGCTGAAGCTCCAATATTTTGGTCACCTGATATGAAGATCCAACTCATTGGAAAGGACCTGATGTTTGAAATGATTAATGGCAAAAAGGAGAAGGGGATAGCAGAGAATGAAATGGTTAGATAGCATCACTGACTCAATGTACATGAATCTGAGCAAATTCCAGAAAATAGTGGAGGACAGACGTGCCTGGTGTGCTGTAGTCTATGAGGTATCAAAGAGGTGGACAAGACTTAGCTACTGAATAACAAAAAAAAAAAAGTAAAGTATTAGTTTATATATAATTATTTATTTTTTTATTTTTCAGACCTATATTATCAAGAAAAATTTAAACATTTGATTCTTCATCTTTTCCTCTAAATTAAAGTCTTTGGTTATATTTCTGCTGAGTGTTGAGAAAACTCTATTCTTGTGAACCTGATTGACTTCTCAAGTCAGGCTACCAAGTTTCCTTGGAAAACTTCACTAAAAACCCCACTTTATGCTTTTGTAAATTTAAGATGATGGTTTCTTCTAGGCCATCCTGTCACTTAGTGACCTTTATTTGGCAAGTCACTTGTCTCCCTCATTGTCCAATCACATCTCTATTTTTCACATCCACACATTCTCTCTTTACTCTTAGCTAATGAGCATAATTTCTCTGTACTTAAAATAGACTATGCAGAATATTCCAAAACTTCACTATCACCTGAAAGCTCATCTTTAAGTAACATCTTCTTCCTTGATACAAGTAGATGTGTCTCTTATGCAAGGTAATCCTTTCTTTTACTCTTTGGACCTAACGCCTTCATAAGTTTTGTGATAATCAGGCCTCCTGTGGCAGGACACTTCTTGTGTAAATTCTACCTCATGCTGCTTCTTTACAGGTTGCTTTGTCCTCAGCTTGACCCTCATTGATTTCTCCAGTCTCTGACTCATGCTCTCCTGCTTTGTCCTTAATTTTCTCCTTGAGCAGCTTCTCCCACATCCTTACCTTCAATTACCACCTATAGATACATATCTCTCTTACATTTCTCTAGCCATTCTCTTCATCTATATATTAAAATTGCCTTTTATATTTCTATACCTGGATGATTTGCATGTACCTCAACCTGTCCAACACTGATTCATCTTATCTCTAAAATCTATTTTTCTGATTCCTACTGTAATGAATGGCATCACCATCTGCAAGTTTGCCCAGTTAGCCTTAAGTAAATGACTTTATCTCTTTCCTCTCGTTTTCCACATTTAAACAAACTGCTCTGCAATTTTTACATCCTAAATTTGAATATGATTTTTATAGCCATCCGCTTTATTCAATTACGACAGGCACTGCCATCTCTCACTTAACTTTATTCAACATACTCATCACTAGCCTGTGGTCTCAAGTATTTTTTCCCTCATCCTGCCACTGACTCCTAATACATCCAGAGAGGTGTATACTTAAACACAATATGTGACCTTCACTTTTAAAACACTACAATGGTTTCTTTAGCCTTCAAATGCAAACATGACATGATTGCAATGGTCTGTGTGGCTCTGCTTCTTTTTATCACACAGATTCTGACTCACCATTGTTTTCTCTACACACAATTCCCAGATACACCTAACTATAAATTAAGTCCTTAGGTTTATCTTACTGTCATGTGTTTTGGGGATTTGTTATACACTTTGTTTGTCCCTCAGTCATGTCCAACTCTTTGCAACCCCATGGACTATAGCGCTGCAGGTTACTCTGTCCATGGAATTCTCCAGAATACTGGAGTGGGTTGACATTCCCTTATCCAGGGGTCCTTCCCAACTCAGCAATTGAACCCAGGTCTCCTATACTGCAGGCAAACTCAACCATCTGAACTACCAGGGAAGCCACAAAGGTTGGCCTGTTGCCTTGGCTGAGAATCAAACCCTGTTCAACTGCTTGGAAGGCCGCTATGATCACCACTATACCACCAATGTAGCACTTTATATCAGCCTAAAATATTCCTATCCTTCTCAACAATCCCCAATTATATCTGGACATGTTTACCTTATGATATTTGGGTAGATGTGGGTTAAATTCTCTTGTTCTGTGCCTCCCTAATACTTACCCCTACCCATTTTTACACTTGTTTTGCTTGAAGAATTATCTGTTTAACTGATAATATTATAATCTCCCTGAGAGCAGGAGCAATGCCTATTTTATGCATTATGTTTATCTTTACACACTGACAGAAAGGAAACATTCAATAATTATAAATAGGATGAATTAATTGAGTTTTTCTTCAGCTAGTGTACATAAAACATACCAATCTTATAGAGATATTTAATTCTACTTAAATATTCAAATAACTTTCTGAAATAATTTATTTCATAAAAATAAATTTTTATGGTTTTATAGTACTGAATCAGAATTAGCAAGAAAAACTTATGAAGAAGATTAATTCACTTGAATTCATTGAAGTACTTTCCTCATGGTCAAATGTGTCTCAAAATAGAATGTCTGAGCTCAGGGGAAAGTAAGCTCCCAAATCAAAGGATGGATTATGACAGTATAGGAACAGTGCAGAAGCAATTCATTCTTGTATTCAGTCTCACCAAGATTTCACAAAAATTATGCTGCATTGTGAATGGTTTTGAGGCACAAAAAAGGTATAGAGTGATTTATGTAACATTATTCCAAATCTGCATTTGGTATGCAGCAGTATGATCTCAATATGTATGTTTAAAGAAAAACTGTCAGTTTATTTGTTGGTTTACATTAATAGTGGTGCCCCAAAGTTTCAGACTATGATGGCATTACTGGGAATGTAAACACTTATACAATTAAGTCTGTATTGAGACATCTCCCAAACATCCACAATTGAATTGTGATCTCCATGTTCTGGAGATTATTTTTGAGGAGAGTGTTTCAGCTTTTCCAAAGCAATGGAGGATATATGCTCAAGGCAGGATAAGCTTCATAGGTTGTGGCCAAAGCAGTCACACAGCAGCGTAGGCTGAGTGGGTCTCCTGCTTAGGATTGGAATGTTGTGTGGTTGTTGTCTTGAAATTTTAGTGATTTATCTTTGAATTTGTGTTTTGTATCTTAAATCTAATAGAACAGTGGAGCATGCATTAAGCACTCAGAGCCTCAACTTTGTGTAGTTGTAGCTCTTACTGTCCCATTCCTGCCCCTGCTCTATGACTGCTACTGCACTCCACCAGGAACAGTGGCCAGGAAGTCTGGGGCAGATGCCACCCTCTGCCCCTCTGTGAAGATATGGTCTTCTGGAGGCATTGGGGATCAGGTGTGATACCAGCGGTAGTGGCTATCTCATCTTAGGCTGATGGGGTCATGATGCATGGACCTCTCACCCATTCAGGATCAAATACTGAGAGTCTCAGGCAGGGAGGTTGCAGTGCCTTGAGGTCAGCTCATCATGGATTGGAATAGTAGACTCTTGGGAAGGGAATATTAACTTCTTGCCCCCAGCCTAGGTCCAATATTTTCATTTAGCACTAGGCCTGCAAATTGGGTAGCTACACTGTCTAGAAGCCAAGCACATATTCATTTAAAAGGTAGCTTCTAAGTCAATGGGGGCAGGTTAGTGATATGCATAAATGTGATTAGATATCCAAATGCTACCTTTTGGGTATAATGAAACACAGTTTCACATTAATAAGTTTGAAAAAGACAAATGGGGAGTCTGAATATGTTATCACAATGATAGACTTTGTAAGGAAAGGAAGAATCAAAAATATGGGGTATTTTCATGTTTGAATTTGACAAGATAATAAATATATAAAATATATCTGTTTTAATCAGTCTTTTAGCCAAAGACCCTGGAGATATATGTGCTACTTTTATACTGTGATTCTAGGCTGTTTCTCTGGCTTGAGTTTCTTAGTGATGTTATTTCACACGAGCAGTGTCTTAATTGCACCTGTGTTTTTTGCTATTTCATATCTCTAGAAGGTTATTCAGTTACATAAAGTAACTAGTTATCTCCCAGGTGGCAGAACTGATATGATAAACTTCAGGTTCTTGAGTCTGTTTCTAAAAATTCATTTAAAAAATAACATTTAATTGTCTTTAGATTATTATAAAGCTGTAGATTAATATAAAGCTGTAGATTATTCTTGCTTATGAGAACCCAAAACATTTCCTCTTCATTGTTCCCATCCTCATCTGTGAGCCTTAAAAACTTTGGGCTGTCTCCTGTGAATGCAAATAGACCAGAATTTGTCTGGATAAAGTGCATTCCTGTAACTTCCTGTGAAATACTAACTGATTAAATTTTAAGTGCCCAACCACTTTTTCAGTCCATTACCTCTTGGGAATAATTTGTGGAAATTAAATGATACATTAACTTATAGGTCAAAGTCAAATGTGCCACCCAGGCAGGATTTTTGCTCCAGTTTGCCATTCTGCTTGGGGGGGGGGGGGAAACAAAAAAAACAACTCTCTTCTTACACTTCAGCAGTCTGAATCCAACTCCCAAGCTCTGCGGACATAATATTATAGCGTCCAAGGTAATAGGTTCTCCCAGACAGAGAACCATGTGCTCTCATTTTCAGAAAAACTTCCTGTTATGAATACTGTCCATTATAAACAGTGGCTTTCCCATGAACTGACAAATTACAAAGCTTTTGTATAAATCAGAGTCAAGTAGCCAGGCTTGGGAAAATTTAATTCACATAGATATTGCTTCTCTTATAATTTTATTGTTGTGATGCTTTCCAAGACAATATCTACATAGGCATGGAAATGTGAAGTGTAAAAACAAACACAGGATAGCCAAGACTCACAACAAATTTAGTACTTTAAAAAAGTATCTTTGTATTTAAAAGTAGATAAGGTGTACAGTATGGATATAATTAAATGTATAGTATTGTAGTGAAGTCGCTCAGTAGTCCCTGACTCTTTGCAACCCCATGGACTGTAGCCTACCAGGCTCCTCCACCCATGAGATTTTCCAGGCAAGAGTACTGGAGTGGGTTGCCATTTCCTTCTCCAGGGGATCTTCCTGACGCAGGGATCAAACCCAGGTCTCCCGCATTGTAGGCAGACACTTTTACCATCTGAGCCACCTGGGAAGTCACATATATAAACACGTTTTAAAATAATGATAAAATCATAGAAAGGGCTGCTTAAATACTCATAGGAATAAACAAATAGCAGAGTAACATCATATCAACTTCTAATTTCAGAGCTGTATTCTCTTCAATGTAGATAACAGCATTTTCCTAAACGACATTTCTTTGCTTCAACACTGACCTAAACTTAGTTTCTTCTCACTAGTGTAGGATGACTCTCACAGACATTCTTTAAACAAGTGGTGATTCCAACATCTGGGGAATTTCACTCTGTGATTTTAGGCTTTTAGAGGCTTCTTTTACAGGGTGATGGGAGTCTCATGCCATTTTGATGTTCAGGTGGGCACCTTCTTTGCTGGTTAAACCTCTTTGTATTTTCCAGCTCTTGCCTTTCTTCCTGAAATTCACCTCAAATCTTTAACTTGCTAATTTCCTACACTCCACAGTTTATTAATCTACATGCATCTATTTAGCTACTGTAATTTGAATAGATTTTTCAGGAGGAAGAGGGTGTTATATCATGCACATTTGATTCCTTGAATCAAATCCCCTCTGGTCAGTTCTGAGCTTGGTTGAAGTTTAGTGAACACTTTTCTAAAGTGGAGACCCAGGCTATGAGCATCCTAACTCATGGACAATCATTTCTGCATCTGAATCACCTCCAATCTTCCATGAAACATGCTTAGCACATTGCATAAAACAATCCAGAAAATGGAAGAGGCAAAACTTTGAAAACAACGATTTGTAGATAAATGTGTCAGTCTTCTTTTCTTCACAAGCATAATTCTAAGAAGCATACTGTCTAGCATAATTAATTCTGTCACCATATGATCCATATTCTCAGATCATCTACATCTATTGCATCACTGAAGGGCCCTAAAACCACACTTATTGTTCTGGTGATTGCCAGGAGGGAGAGGAGAGATACACCTCAGCCTGATTCATAAATGGATCAGTTCAATATGTGTCAGGTGATCTGATGATATGTCTACCTGTACTAATGCTTAATAATAAGGTAGGGTTTAAATGTCAGTAGTGAGGGGGAAAAGTCAAAACAGGTAAAAGGATGAATGGTATACAGCAATCACCTTCTTTATATGGAGAAACAAACAGATTGAAAGAAGTATACAAATGGACTTCTGGGCTATGGCAATAGTCTGGCTGTTTACTCAGGGTCCTGGAATGAGCAAAATAAATGAGAGTCTGAGATAAAATGAAGAAGCCTGTGGACAGACCTGGAAGGTACATACATGGAACTTGATTTTTGGTGTCATGTCAATGCCGATAGGAAAATACTGCAGAAAAGGAGTTCAACCACTAAATGGTCATTCTGTCCAGAGAATGTTAGACTCTGTCTTTGGCTACCCCAGGGCTTGCAAATGGACTCATAAATGGAGTGGCCATAGTAACAGAGATGACACACAGGCCCTGAAAAAACTTTCTCTTACCTAGGCTGATTTATTCATTATTAAGAATTGACCCCTGAGGAAACTAATAACAAATTAGAAACTTTCAAATCTGGATTTGTATAGTGTACTTCATATATGCCCCATAAGTGTAAGTTAGGTTTTATTTGTGATTTTTCTCTGATTTTACCTTTATCTGTAGGTCTTAGGAAAGTTTGATATACTATTTACACCATACTGGGAGATTGACTGTTGCTTGTATGACTGGCAGCCACTGGCCCCTCCATGGATGGGATCCAGTTGAAGCAGGTAACCTAAGGGAACATTGGAAAGATCTATAAAAAGCTCAACTAAGGTAACATCACACCCTTCACATTGAGGTAATGCTTTCAGAAGATGGTATACGCATTGAACCAATATCCTACACATGCTTTTGTGATTCTCAAAAGTAAGAATGCATGGAAACTCAGGATGAAAGTGGAAGTCAAGGTGACCATTTTCAACACCATCCCAGTAATTAATTTGTGTGCATTTTTTTTGCTCCCCCCCACTGCTTCCCCCCCCCCCCCCCCCCCCCCCCACACACACAGCTTGCTTCCAGGGGAAGAAATGTAGAAAATGGTAATTAAGAAATTTTCCATTGAGTCTGAAGTGACAGCGTCTATCTAATTTGGTCTTACCCTGATCATGGAATTGTAAGCAAATAATAATAATAATTAGTTGAGTTCAATAAAGTCCTTAACTTAATAATGGTTGCAATTAACTCTGATTACTATATGGAACCAGAGTTTCTGCTACTTAGTATGGTCTGAGAGGAGTATGTTCAGAACCCAGAGCATTCACTTGGGCATCTCTTGTGATTCCAAGTCTGACAATCATTATGAAGATAATCTTTCTCAACCATGGTTTGATGCAAGCAGGCAACCAAAGATTTTATTATTTATAAAGAAACACCAGTTTCACCCCACTAAAAATCTAGACCAGTTGAAAAGCTGAATGAATTTTAAGGAGTGAGATGATAGATTTCACTATAGCTTGGGTCCTTTTAAGCAATATAAATTAGATAATCTCATTAAATCTCCCAACATTTAAAAGGAAATCAGTGAATCACCATTTCAAATAGAAAGTGATATTGTGAACATAGAGAATACAAACAGACATGAGCCCTGTGAAGTACGGACTGACCGACAGATGTTTGGTTTCTTGTATATGGTGCCCTCGTCCAGCTCTGATTTCAGCTGCAGCTACGGTACACCATTTTTGAGAAGTTTGCTGTTCTTCAGTCACTCAGTCATGTCCGACCCCATATACTGCAGCATGCCAGGCTTCCTGTCCTTCACCATCCCCTGGAGCTTGCTAAAACGCGTTCCATTGAGCCAGTGATGCCATCTAATCTTCTCTTGTTCCCTTCTCCTCCTGCCATTAATCATACCAGCATCTGGGTCTTTTCTAATGAGTTGGCTCCTTGCATCAGGTGGCCAAAGTATTGGAGCTTCAGCTTCAGTCTTTCCAATGAATAGTCAGGGTTTATTTCCTTGAGGATTGGCTGGTTTGATCTCCTTGCAATCCAATGGATCTCAAGAGCCTTCTCTAACACCATAATTCAAAAGCATCAATTCTTTGGAGCTCAACGTTATGGCCCAAATTTCACATCCACATGTGACTATTGGAAAAACCATAGCTTAGACTATACAGACCTTTTTTGACAAAGCAATGTCACTGCTTTTTACAATGCTGTCTAGGTTTGTCATAGTTTTTCTTCCAAGGAGCAAGTGCTTTTAATTTCATGACTAGTCACCATCTGCAGTGATTTTAGAGCTCAAAAAAATAAAATCTGACAGTTTCCCCATCTACTTGCCATGAAGTGATGGGACTGGATGCCATGATCTTTGTTTTTTGAATGTTGAATTTTAAAGCACCTTTTTCACTCTCTACTTTCACTTTCATCAAGAGGCTTTTTAGTTCCTCTTTCCTTTCTACCATAAGGGTGGTGTCATCTGCATATATGAGGTTATTGATATTTCACCCAGAAATTTTGATTCTGCCTTGTGCTTCATCCAGTCTGCCACTTCCCGTGATATACACTGAATTGAAGTTAAATAAGCAAAGTGACAATATAGAGCCCTAACTTAATCTTCTCCCAATTTGGAATCAGTCAGTTGTTCCATGCCTGGTTCTAACTGTTGCTTCCAGACCTGCATACAGGTTTTGTAGGAGGTAGGTAAGGCAGTCTGGTATTCCCATATTTTTCCACAGTTTGCTGTGATCCACACAATCAAAGACTTTAGCATAGTCAATGAAGCAGAAGTAGATATTTTTCTGGAACTCTCTTGCTTTTTCAATGATCCAACAGATGTTGGCAATTTGATTTCTTCTTATGCCTCTTCTAAATCCAGCTTGAACATCTGGAAGTTAATGGTTCACGTACTGTTGAAGCCTAGTGTGAAGAATTTTGAGCATTACTTTGCTTGCATGTGAAATGTGGTAGTTTGAACATTCCTTGGCATTGCCTTTCTTTGGGATTGGGAAGAAAACTGATCTTTTCCAGTCCTGTGTCACTGCTGAGTTTTCCAAATTTGTTGACATATTGAGTGTAGCAATTTCACAGCATCATCTATTAGGATTTGAAATAGCACAACTGGAATTCCACCACCTCCACTAGCTTTGTTTATAGTGATGCTTCCTAAGGCCCATTTGACTTTGTACTCCAAGATGTGTGGCTCTAGGTGAGTGATCACACCATCATGATTATCTGCATCATTAAGATCATTTTTTTGGGTATAGTTCTTCTGTGTATTCATGCCACCACTTCTTAATATCTTCTACTTCTGTTAGGTCCATACCATTTCCGTCCTTTACTGTGCCCATCTTTGCATAAAATGTTCCCTTGGTATTTCCAATTTTCTTGAAGAAATCTCTAGTCTTTCCCATTCTATTGTTTTCCTCTGTTGTTTTTTTTTTTTTTTTTTTGCACTGTCCATTTAGGAAGACTTTCTTATCTCTCCTTTCTATTCCTTGGAACTCTGCATTCAGATGGGTATATCTTTCATTTTCTCCTTTGCTTTTCTCTTCTCTGCTTTTGTCAGCTATTTGTAAGGCCACTCAAACATCATTTTGCCTTTTTAAAATTTCTTTTTAATGGGGATGGTCTTGATCACTGCCACCTGTAAAATGTCATGAATCTTCATCCATAGTTCTTCAGGCACTCTATTAGATCTAATCCCTTGCCTTTATTTGTCACTTTCACTGTATAATCATAAAGATTTGATTTACACCATACCTGAATGGTCTAGTGGTTTTTCTTACTTTCTTCAGTTTAAGTCTGAATTTGCAATAAGGAGTTCATAATCTGGGCCACAGTCAGCTCCTGGTCTTGTTTTTGCTGACTGTATAGAGCTTGTCTATCTTTGGCTGCAAAGAATTTAATCAATCTGATTTCAATATTGACCATATGGCAATGCCCATATGTAGAATCGTTTCTTGTGTTTTTAGAATAAGGGGTTTTCTATGACCAGTGCTTTCTCTTGGCAAAACTCTGTTAGCCTTTGTCCCTCTTCATCTTGTAATACAAAGCCAAACTTTCCTGTTACTCCAGTTAATATTCTGGGAGGTTGGATTCATGCTAACAGCCTTCTGTTCAAGAATATATTATGCATTTTATTTCCTTTTCTGCCTTAGAGTTTTCCCCGAAGACCTAGTAAGTCAGCTGTCCTGTGCAAAAGCAAAGTCCAGAGGGCAGAGGATCTAACATCTCAAAGAACAGGAATAGGAGCTGGTGAGTAGTGCCCCAGTATCCATTCTTTAGATTGAGACCTTCTAGAAGCATCTTATAAGTATGTCAGAAGTCCTAGTCAGATTATGACTCCATTAACTACTGCAACAAACTCAATAATCTATCTTTACTTAATTTTCATCTTTCTGTCTTTCCCCTCCTTCCTGATATCACCTCACAAATAACCCATATGATCCCAAGTCCATGTTTGAGGTTCAGGTTTCAGAGGGCACTAATTACTACTCAAAATATGTGCTTTAATTTGCTTGCCTTTATACTTAGCTGTGTGCACTGTATGTTATTTTTGTTTTTAATAAATTGCCACATATCTAGGAAAATGATACTAGGATTTTTAATACATTGCATGTCCAATTGCTTCTTCTTACTGCTTTTCTTTTATTGTAAGAGCTATCAAATATTTTTTGGAATAAGATGATGTATAGCAAATACATTTAAAAAATAAAATTAAAAGTAACAAAATCAAAGTTCATGTTGGTCCTGAAACACATATATACTCGTTTTAAAGTGAATGTAATGGCTTATATGTCTGTTTCTCCTTCCAGACTATAAATTCCTTGAAGTTAGGGGAATAAATAAATTATCCTTTCTTCCATTAAATTGCCAGGCAATGCAATTGTTTTTGGTGTGAAATTCAGTAGGTGCCCTCCATTCTAAAAAAAGAAAAGTGACAAAAGTTAAGTTAAACTTGTTGAAAATTGTTACTAAAGTCTAAAATAGTAAGGTTAAATATTTTAAAGATTAATTATCCTTATCTAAATTATTGGTAAAATGAAATAGTATTATTTGTCTGAATTAAAACACAAAACAGATAAGAAATTTGGGGGCAGGGGAAGAGCTACTCAAAAACTTTCAGAGAATGGAAAATGGAAAATTTTGTGCAGAACGTTATGAAATTCTAGAATGCCAATAGTTCTAGAGAAGTTATTACTGATAAAACACAACAAAACACTTGAATTTAATGCCTAATTTAGACCAGTTCATTTACATTCCTAGGCTTGGTCTTGAGATAGTTGGAATTAAGCAGTAAAATTAAACTTGGCTATCAAGCTACTTTTATCATCCCATAATTGTGTTAGATGCTAGAGAAAAGCAATAGCCTGGCCTCTAATCACTTAGATGAGGCAAATCTAACACATTTTGTTAAAGTACCTTAAAGATGAGCAGTGATGAAACTATGAAAAGAAAAATAATGACACAAAATGGATGGTTATAATGTTGTTTACAGTGAGAAAAAAAGAGAAATACATTTTACCATGGGCTAGGATAGAAACAAAATAATGTATTCAAAATAAATTAAAATGAATAGTTTTGAAAAGGAATGAAGAACACAAGGGAACCTAAAGAAAAAGATTAGAAAATGCATTTAGAGTTCAGGAAATAATCTGAACTCAAGAAAATGTTTGGAACGATTAGTGATGGAAAATATAAATAGATACAAGAAAATTTACAATAGATGTTGAAAGTCACTTTTGAGAGGGATATATTTAAGTCGACAGTAGTAGCAGTGATATCTAGAGTGAATAAACATTTATTGGTCCTCTTTAGAGTTGATACTGGGGAGAACAAAAGGTAAATACTGGTTTCCAGTGGTGATACTGGAAGAACAAGACATCAATGGCAAAAACATCAGAGTTGCAGAGGCAACAAGTGATGGGCAAAATTGAAATTCCCATCTAAAAAGTGTTCTTTGGATTCATAAATTATAGAAGTGAGCAATCAGTGAGAAGAAAGGCTGGAGACATTGGTCATCTTAATTTAGAGGTGATATTTGAATGCATTTAAATAATCTATTAATGAAGTAAATAAAACCATAAGATCAAAAGAATAAATTCAAAACCTCAAGCAGTATGCCTATTTAGAAAGAGAGAGAAAAAAAAAACAAAAACACTGTAGGAATAGATTTAAAAAAATAGTAAGAAATATTGTTTTTCAGTCATCTAGTTGTGTCCAACACTTTTGCAACCCCTCATACTGTAACCCTCAAGGTTCCTCTCTCCATGGGATTTCCCATGTCATAGAATTAAGCCTGAAAAGTGAACAAAGTAAAATCAATCCATACCTTATGTAAAACAAAAATAAATTATGGAAATGTTAGGAACTATAGAGTACACACTTATTGAATTACATTCAATATCTACTTGTATTTATTTGATTTTTAAGGAATATCTCACTAAGGCTTTAGAGTGAAAATATTGTTAAAATCATTAAAAATAAATAATTCTATCTAAAAACAGATTACAAAATTCATATACAGTGAATTATTTTAGTTTGTCTTAGGTTGAGGGATTACTTTTTCAAGTTTGTACAATTTTATTGAATATACAAAACACTCAGCTTTCACGAAAATTCAACTGTCTTTTAGCTGTGTTTGTCCTTGTTTTCAGTTCAAACATTTGAGTGTCTAATTTCATTGTTGATGTATGTTATTAGTTCACCACTTATTAAACAAAGTATCTTGGGCAAAATATATTTTTACCCATCTGTAAATGCCCTGGTTGCATTTCTTTATTAACCTAACACTTAATTGGTTAGTATGCACCATCCATTGTATATAAAATTTCAGTAATTTTTGCTCAATATTAAAGGCCAGCTCAAATAGATTCTCAGATTCGTTGGCAACTCAACTATATACGCAGATTTCATAAAAACGTAGGTTTGGAATAATTGAACCAACCATTCTTCATCCACACTCCATTCTATACAGAAGTTACATAACAGCTTGAAATATGCAATGCGTTACAACTGACTGGTTTATGATTGCTTAGTGAGGCCACTGATTAAACTTCATCTTGTTAATGGGAATCTCTTTCATCTTAAAAAAAAAAATAATCTATGTTCCAAGATTTGCATTGGAACAGGGAATAAAATGGACCCTCAGCTTCAGGGTTAAAGAACGTCTAACTTGTGGTAATCAGTATAGTTTGTTTCAGGAGGGCTCAGTTGCAGCTGGACTACGTGGAGTCTGAGCAGGATTCAACCATATCTGTAACATGAAATGCGGCAAATAACTAGTATTTGTGAGCACTAAGAATAAATAATTTCAAGTTTAGGAGGGTAGGCTGAGGTTAGGATAGTGGTCTGATTTTTACTCCACTAGTGAACTTCAAGAGCAATTGACATAAAGAGAAGAGTGATATCCCTTTTGGCCACCACATGCATGGAGAGTATTTAGCAGTACCTACTCTCGTGGTTGGTAGAATAGGGCTTCATGAGTAGCCTAAACACCAGAGGAGGAAAACGGACAGTAGGAAAAGGCACTTAGGGATTTGATTACTGGCAGATTGCTCTGTCCCATTTTGGCTCCCGCTTTTTTCCTCCTGGCCACCTCTATCTCCCACCTCCTTTTTCTCTTCGCTATATAACTCTGTGAATCTCTCTGGGTCTTCCTTGCTGTGGAGAATTTTTTCACCTTTAACTTAGGGGTTTTATCTTCTGTGCTGTATGGATGGAGAAATCTCAAGGCTACTGTAAGAGAAAGAATGAAAGCTATAGGCCTGAGGCTTAACTCCAAAACTTTAGAACATCAGAGAACTTCTGAGTCCAAGGAACACTGATAGACAGGAGTTCACCCAAAAGTCTTCATTTTACACTGAAACCAAGCTCTACCCAAGAGCCAACATGCTCCAGGGCAAGACATGCCATGCTAATTATCCAGCAAAACAGGAACACAACACTGAGCATTAAAAGATGGGTTTCCCAGTCATGCCAAACCCATAGACACCCAAAAATTCACTACTGGACACTTCTTTGCACTCCAGAGAGAAGAGATCCAGCTCCACCCACCAGAACACAGACTCAAGCTCCCCCAGCCAGGAAACCTTGACAGATCACTGGTCCAACCCCACCCACAGGGAGCAGACTCCACAATTAAAAGGAACCACAAACTTTCAGCCTGCAAAGGGCTCCCAAAACACAGCAATCTAAACAAAATGAAAAGGCAGAGAAATATTCAAGTGAAGGAACATAAAAAAAAAAAAAAAAAGAAAGAAACACACTAAACCAAACAAAAGAGGAAGAGATAGAGAGTCTATCTGAGAAGAATTCAGAATAATGATAGTAAATGTGATCTGAAATCTTGAAAACAAAATATATTTACAGATAAATAAACTAGACAAGGACTGAAAAGATGCAAGAAATGTTTAACAAGGACATAGGAGAATTACAAAACAGTCAGTCAATAATGAACATGCAGTAACGATTTTTTTTTTTATTTATTTTTTATTAGTTGGAGGCTAATTACTTTACAATATTGTAGTGGTTTTTGCCATACATTGACATGAATCAGCCAAGTAACTGATATTAAAAGCACTCTGGAGGGAATCAACAGTAGACTAATTGACGAAAAGAGAGGATAAGTGAGGAGGAAGATAGAATGGTGGAAATAAATGAAGCTGAAAGGAAAAAAAAAAATTAAAAGAAATGAGGCCAACCTCAGAGATTTCTGGGACAATGTTAAATGCCCCAACATTCTAATCATAGGTGTCCCAGAAGATGAAGACAAAAAGAAAGGGCATAGGAAAATACTTGAGGAGATAATAGTGAAACATTTCCTTAAAATAGGAAAGGAAAGAGCCACTCAAATCAAAGAAAACCAGAGAGACATAAACAGGATAAACCCAAGGCAAAACACTCCAAGACACATATTAATCAAAGTAACAAAAATCAAACACAAAGAGCAGATATTAAAAACAGCAAGGGAAAAGAAACACATAACACATAAGGGGATACCCATAAGGATAACAGCTGAAATTTCAATAGAAGCTCTTCAGTCCAGAAGGGACAGTCAGGACATACTTAGAGTGTTGAAAGAGAAAAACCTGCAACCAAGATTACTCTACCTAGCAAGTATCTCATTCAGATATGAAGGAGAAATCAAAAGTTTTACAGACAAGCAAAAACTGAGAGAATTCAGCACCACCAAACCAGCTTTTCAACAAAAGCATTTTCAAAAAATGCTAAAGGATCTTTTCTAGACAGGAAACACAGAAAAAGTTTATAAAAAATGACCCCAAAACAACAAACTAAATAGTAATGGGATTGTACTTATCAATAATTACCTTGAATGCAAGTGGATTAAATGTTCCAATGAAAACACAAAGACTGGCTGAATGCATACAAAAATAAGACCCTTATATATGCTGTCTACAAGAGACCCACCTCACACCTAGGGACACGTACAGACAGAAAGAGAAGAGCTAAAAAAAGATATTTCATGCAAATGGAGACCAAAAGAAAGCAGGAGTAGCAGTACTCATATCACATAAAATAGACTTTGAAATAAAGGCCATGAAAAGAGACAAAGAAGGGCACTACATAATGACCAAAGGATCAATCCAAGAAGAAGATATAATAACTACAAATACATATGCATCCAACATAGGAGCACCACAATATGTAAGGCAAATGCTAACAAGTATGAAAGGGGAAATTAACAGTAACACAATAATAGTGGGATACTTTAATACCTCACTCACACCTATGGATAGATCAACTAAACAGAAAATTAGCAAGGGAACACAAACTTTAAATGATACAATGGACCAGTTAGACCTAATTAACAGCTATAGTGTGTTTCACCCAAAATAATGAATTTCACATTTTTCTCAAGTGCACAAAGAACATACCCAGGATAGATCACATCCTGGGCCATAAATCTAGCCTTGGTAAATTAAAAAAAGGAAAAAAAAAAGAAAAGAAATTCATTTCAAGCATCTGTTCTGATCACAATGTGGCAAGATTAGATGTCAACTACAGGAAAAAATCTACTAAAAATAACAACACACTTCTGAATAACCAACAGATCACAGAATAAATCAAAATATGCATAGAAACAAATGAAAATAAAAACATGACAACCCAAAACCTATAGAATTCAGTAAAAGCAGAACTAAGAAAGCGGCTCATAGCAATACAAATCTACCCCTAGAAACAAGAAAAGCATTAAACAACAACAACAACAAAAACTAACTTTACACCTTCAGGTAACTAAAATTAGAAGAAGATGAACAGAAGAACCCCAAAGTTAGTAGAAGGAGAGAAATAATAAAAATCAGAGCAGAAATAATTGAAAAAATAAATGAAGGGGACTATAGCAAAAATCAATAAAGCTAAAAGTTGGTTACTTGAGAAGACAAATAAAATAGACAAGCTGTTAGCTAGACTCATTAAGAAAAAAGGGAGAAGAATCAAATCAATGAAATTAGAAATGAAAATGGAATAATCACAACAGACAACACAGAAATTACAAAGGATCATAAGAGACTGCTATCAGTAACACTTGGAAGAAATGGACAAATTCTTAGAAAAGTATAACCTTCCAAAACTGAACAAGGAAGAAATAGAAAATCTTAACAGACCTATTATAGGCATAGAAATAGAAACTGTAATAAT
Organism: Cervus canadensis; assembly: GCF_019320065.1. Classification (NCBI taxonomy): domain Eukaryota; kingdom Metazoa; phylum Chordata; class Mammalia; order Artiodactyla; family Cervidae; genus Cervus; species Cervus canadensis. The sequence continues at coordinate 1,411,981 of NC_057388.1, forward strand.
AAATCTTCCAGCAAACAAAAGCCCAGGACCATGTGGCTTGGCTTTACAGGTGAATTCTACCAAAAATTTAGAGAGGAGCTAACACCCATCTTACTCAAACTCTTCCAGAAGATTGCAGAGGAAGATAAACTCCCAAACTCATTCTATGAATCGACCATCACCCTAATACCAAAACCAGAAAGAGATGCCACAAAAAAACAGAAAAAGAAAGAAAACTACAAGGCAATATCACTGATGAACATAGATGCAAAAATCCTCAACAAAATTCTAGCAAACAGAATCAAACAACATATTAAAAAGATCATATATCATGATCAAGTGGGATTTATCCCAGGGATGCAAGAATCCTTCAATATTCACAAATCAGTCTATGTGATACACACCATATTAACAAATTGAAAGATAAAAAAAAGACACACGATTTTCTCAATAAATGCAGAGAAAGCATTTGACAAAGTTCAAGACACATTTATGATCAAAATTCTCCATAAAGCAGGCAGAGAAGGAATATACCTCAACATAATAAAAGCTATATATGGCAAACCCACAGCAAACATCATCCCCAATGGAGAAAAATTGAAAGCATTTCCTCTAAAACCAGGAAAAAGACAAGAGTGCCCACTCTCATGACTACAATTCAACAGAGTTTTGGAAGTCCTAGCCACAACAATCAGAGAAGAAAAAGAAATTTTAAAAAAATCCAGAGTGGAAAAGAAGTAAAACTCTCATTCTTTGCAGATGAGAGGATAATCTACATAGAAAAGCCAAATGACACCACCAGAAAGTTACTAGATTTAATCAGCAAGTATAGTGGAGTTGCAGGATATAAAATTAATACACAGATATCCCTTTCATTCCTTTACACTAACAATGAGGAAACAGAGAAATTAAGGAAACAAATGGATTCACCATTGCAATGAAAAGAATAAAATATTTAGGAATAAATTCACCTAAAGAAACAAAAGGTCTATACATAGAAAACTATAAAACACTAATGAAAGAAATCAAAGATGACACGAATATGACACCATGTTTATGGATCAGAAGAAGCAATATAGTGAAAATGAGTATATAACCCAAAGCAATCTATAGATTCAATGCAATCCCTATCAAGCTACCTATATATTTTTCATGGAACTAGAACAAATTATTTCACAATTTGTATGGAACACAAAAAAATCTCAAATAACAAAAGCAATATTGAAAAAGAAGAGTGGAACTGGAGAAATCAACCTGCCTGACTTGAGACTACACTACAAAGCTACAGTCTTTAAGCAACATGGTACTGGCACAAAGACAGAAATATAGATCAATGGAAAAAAAAAAAAAAAAAAAAATAGAAAGCCCAGAGATAAACCCACACACCTATGGAAAACTTATCTTTGACAAAGGAGGCAAAAATATACAATGGAGAAAAGATAATCTCTTGAACAAGTGGTGCTGGGAAAACTGGTCAACCATGTGTAAAAGAATGAAACTAGAACACTTTCTAACACCATACACAAAAATAAACTCAAAATGGATTAAAGATCTCAATGTAAGATCAGAAACTCTAAAACTCTTAGAGGAAAACACAGGCAGAACACTCTGACATAAATCACAGCAAGATTCTCTATGACCCACCTCCCAGAGTAATAGAAATGAAAGCAAAAATAAACAAACGGGACCTAATTAAACTTAGAAACGTTTTGCTCAATGAAGGAAACTATAAGCAAGGTGGAAAAGCAGCCTTCAAAATGGGAGAAGACAAAGCAAATGAAACAACTGACAAAGAATTAATTGCCAAAATATACAAGCAACTCATGTAGCTCAATACCAGAAAAATGAATGACCCAATCTTAAAGTGAGCCAAAGAAGTAAACAGACATTTCTCCAAAGAAGACACACAGATGGCTAACAAACACATGAAAAGATGTTCATCACTCATTATCAGAGAAATGCAAATCAATACCAGACTGAGGTACCATCTCACATCGGTCAGAATGACTGCCATCAAAAGGTCTACAAACAACAAATGCTGGAGAGCATGTGGAGAAAAGGGAACACTCTTACATTGTTAGTGGGGATGCAAACTAGTGCAGCCACTATGGAGAACAGTGTGGAGATTCTTTAAAAAACTGGAAATAGAGCTGTCATATGACCAAGCAATCCTACTCCTGGGTATGCACTCTGAGGAAATCAGAAATGAAAGAGACACATGTACCCCAATGTTCATTGCAGCACTGTTTATAATAGCTAGGACATGGAAGCAACCTAGTTGTCTATCAGCAGATGAATGGATGAAGAAGTTGTGGTACATATACATAATGGAATATTAGTTATGAAAAAGAATGCATTTGAGTCAGTTCTAATGAGGTGGATGAAACTGGAGCCTATTATACAGAGTGAAGTAAGTCAGAAAGAGAAACACCAATACAGTATATTAATGTATATATATGGAATTTAGAAAGTCAGTAACAATGACCCTGTATGCAAGACAGCAAAAAAGACACATATGCAAAGAACAGACTTTTGGATTCTGTGGGAGAAGGCAAGGGTGGGATGATTTGAGAGAATAGCATTGAAGCCTGTATATTACCATATGTAAAATAGATGACCAGGGCAAGTTAAATGCATGAAGCAGGGCCCTCGAAACCAGTGCTCTGGGACAACCCAGAGGGATGGGGTGGGGAGGAAGATAGGATGGGGGTTAAGGATGAGGGGGCACATGCACACCCATGGTTAATTCATGTTGTGGTATGGCAAAAGCCACCACAATATTGTAAAGTAATTAGCCTCCAATTAAAATAATTTTTTTTAATAATTAAAAATAAATAAATAAAATGATGTATTGTGCTTTCCCTAATGAGCCTTTGCAGGTAAGGAATTGTAAAGAGAAACCCCTCCCCATAGGAACAAAGCCACACAGTGCAGCCATGAAATGTGGGCCATCCTATAAGGAGGCATCACCCTGGGTGAGGTTCAGATCTCAAACCAGGCAGTCCTGAGGGCTGATGGTGGAGGATTCCTGCTAGAAGTGCTTCCAATACCGGGGGGTTGTGGCTTTCTCTCCTGTAGGGACATCTGTTGAATATATCTCAGTATTCACTAGATTTAGTTGGCCAAGTGAAATTTTAGAGAGGAAAAGTTTCTGTCATCTTGGGAAGAGTTTCAAAATTGAGTAGAAAAACTTACAATATTTGGAACGTTTCAGTAGTTATGATGACCACCAGACACAATAGATGAGATTGCAAAGGTAACTATAGAAAATGGTATATATCTCCCATTAAAAATTTTTGAGTCTTTTCATGGCATCTGTGTTAAACCACTGAATGGTGGTAAAGCTGGGACTAGAATAATGTAGTTTTAGCACTATCTATTGACTTATTTATGATCTGTTAGATTCTTTTGTGTTTTACACTATTTTCATGAAAATATGAAAACAAAAACATATGTCTTCTTCACCTTGATTCCATATCACACTGCCTGATTGTTCAATAGATTTCTGGAAATGAATAAATAAATTGACTCATTTACATGGGTAGATGGTGGTATGTTTTATTTGAACATGTTGGGTGCCATGATGACATCACAAAAATGGATATTATGTAGTTTGTGTTGCATGCTTTAGGGTTAGTGAAAATAAACATAAAAATATTTTTAACATTACTTTTTAAACATAAAGGGAATTAAACAAAATTTAGCATTTAAAAAATGCTCCCAAGGGCTCAATGTTTTACATTAATTGCACTAGTTTGTGATCCTTATACCACTGCTAATTGGAAATTGTCTTTTATATATATTCCCTAAAATGGCTATTATATTAGAATGAACATTCATAGCATTTTCAATCTCATTTCTTACTGGAGACAAACAAGGTCAAGAAAGAAAGACTAAAAGAAATTCCTACAGCAACTGCCACCATCAAAAATATTAACAACAACAACAAAAAAGTATTGTTCAAAGTTATTCTTAATTATTAAATATTGTTTGTCTCTGTTGATGGGCTTCCCTGGTGGCTAAGTGGCAAGGAATCTCCCTGCAATACAGGAGACACAGGTTCAATCCTGGTCATGAAGATCCCCTGGAGGAGGGCATGGCAACCCACTCTAGTATTCTTGCCTGGGAAATCCCATGGACAGGGGAGCCGGCAGGCTACAGTCCATGGGGTCCAAGAGTGGGACTCAATTTAGTGACTAAACCACCACCACCATCTCTGCTGAAAAAGACCACTGTAACAATACACCTGCATTTACACTGAGAATTTGTTTGAATATTAATTCAGGCAATCAAATACAGCCTGACCAGACAACCATTTTCTAATAATTTACTGCCTTCTAATGTTTGAACTATGGTGTTGGAGAAGACTCTTGTGAGTCCCTTGGACTGCAAGGAGATCCAACCAGTCCATCCTAAAGGAGATCAGCCCTGGGTGTTCATTGGAAGGACTGATGCTGAAGCTGAGACTCCAATTCTTTGGCCACCTCATGCGAAGAGCTGACTCATTGGAAAAGACCCTGATGCTGGGAGGGACTGAGGGCAGGAAGAGAAGGGGACGACAGAGGATGAGATGGCTGGATGGCATCACCAACTCGATAGACATGGGTTTGAGTAAACTCCGGGAGTTGGTGACAGACAGGGAGGCCTCGTGTGCTGCGATTTATGGGATCGCAAAGAGTTGGACACGACTGAGGCACTGAACTGAACTGAATGCATGAAGGGCATACACATTTTCTTCATGGCTCTAATTTTAGCCCCAGAAACCAGAGGTTGAGATAATGAGGAAGGAAACTTAATAAAGAAATAATGACTGAATGTTTCAATTTTTCAAGCTGGTAAAAATGGCAACCTAAAAATGCAAGTAATTCAGTAAACACTAAGAAAAAAGACTTCACTAGCCACACCATAGTCAAACTTCTATCTTTCAACTGTTCAGAAATTCTTAAAAGCCATCGTGGGGGGTGGGGGGAAGCCTAATCATTTACAGAAACACTAGTATATGTATAGAATTCATGTACATTCTACTCAGAAACAGTGGGAGCCAGAAAATAATATTGTGAAATGGTTAAATAGCTGAAAGGGAAAAAAAAATATCATCCCAATATTCTTTGTCTTTATGAAAAAGAAGGGTAAGGTAGACATTTTAGATAAATCAAAACGGATAGAATCTGCTATCTCTATTAAAATCTATAAATCTAATTATATATAGGAAATTTTTCAAACATAAAGAAAATGACTGTTAATAAGATTTAGATCTTAATAAATGAAAACATGAAATGACAAATATGATGTAAACAAAGCAAGTCTTTTTTTTTTTTTTTTTTTGTAGTCTTAACTTTAAAAAACACAGCTAACAGTTTAAAGCAAAAAAAAACAAAACAAAACAAAAAAAAAACACTGTGGGATGCATAACATATGTAAATTTTAATATATGATTATAAACACAGGGCATGAAAGGAATTAGCTGTAATTTTCTTGTATTTAAATGAAGTGGTAAAATATTAGGCCTAAGCAGGCTATATGGACTTCCCTGGTGGCTCAGATGGTAGAGAATCTGCCTGCAATGCAGGATACCTTGGTTCGATCCCTGGGTCCAATATCTGGGTTGGGAAGATACCCTGAAGCAGGGAATGGCTACTCACCCCAGTATTCCTGCCTGGAGAATCTCATGGGCAGAACTTGGCAGGCTAAAGTCCATGGGTCACAAAGAGTCGGACATGACTGAATGACTAAGCACACACAAACAGGCTATAATAAGTTAAATAAAACCATATCAACATCGAGAAAAATTCTTAAAAGTAGAAGAAATACAGCTGAAAAGTCAAGAATGAATTTATTTGGAATATTAAAAATGCTCAACAAACCAAAATTGAAGAGAAACATATTAGTTTCTTGTAACAAATTGCTACAGATTCAGTGGCCTCAATAATACAGCTTTCTTGCTTATAAATGACAGTGTTAGTTGCTCAGTAGTGTCCAACTCTTTGCGACCTTATGGACTGTAGCCCGCCAAGCTCCTCTGTGGTTTCCCAGGTGGTCCTAGTGGTAAAGAATCTGACTGCCAATGCAGGAATAGGGGGGTTTGATCCATGGGTGTGGAAGATCCCCTGGAGGATGAAATGGAAACTCATTCCAGTATCCTTGCCTGGGAAATCACATGGACAGGGGAGACTGACAGGCTACTCCATGAGGTTGCAAAGAATTGGACACAACTGAACACACACACACACACACACACACTCTTTTATAGGACGTTCTAGTGGCTAAAACCCTGCCTGCTAATGCAGGAGACATAAAAGACATGTGTTCAATCCCAGGGTCAGGAAGATTCTCTGGAGGAGGGCATGGCAACCCACTCTTGTGTTCTTGCATGGAGAATCCCATGGACAGAAGAGCCTGGCATTTTACAGTCCATAGAGACACAAAGAATTGGACAAGATTGGAGTGACTTTACATGCACGCATTTTCTTATAGTTCTGGAACTCAAATTTCCAAAATAAGATATTAAGGAGTTTTTAAAATCAAAGTATTATCAGGGTCGTTTCCCTCTGGAGGATTTCCACTCCTCCAGCTTCTTGAGGCCGCAGAATTCCAGGGCTCTAGGGCACATCCCTGCAAACCAGCCTCTGTCCTCACACAGCCTTCTTCCTCTGACTCTTCCTACATACATCACGTAAGGACCTATGACTGCTTTAGATTTATCTCGATAGTCTGTAGCAACATGCTCACACCAATATCCTTAATGAACTCCATTTGCAAAATCCTCTTTGCCATGTAAGGTAGTATTCATAGGCTCTGAGGATGAATAAATTAACATATTTGGGGAGGAAGTTATTCAGCTTACAATAACCAGAAAGTAGAAACTGAAAGAAAAATGGAATAAATAGATAATAGTAAAATGCTATACTTAACTATATAAATAATTACATTATATGTAAACTAGCAAAACACTGTAATTGAAAGAACAGAAATTACTAGAAAGGATTAAGCAAATATATATGTTCTGTTCATGAAAGACACTTTATTTGTTTAATTTTTTTTTAACTTTTTACTTCGTATTGGGGTTTAGATATTTAACAATGTTGTGACAGCTTCAGGTGAATAGAAAAGGGACTCGGCCATACATACGCATGTACTCATTCTCCCCCAAACTCCTTTCCCATCCAGGTTGCCACATAACCTTGAGCAGAGTACCATATGCCAAACAGTAGTTCTTTGTTGGTTATCCATTTTAGGTATAGCAATGTGTACCTGTCCATTCCAAACTCGCTAACCATCCCTTTGCCCTATCCTTCCCACTGGCAATCGTAAGTTAGTTCTCTAAGTCTGCAGATCTCCTTCTATTCTGTAAATAAAGTCATTTGCATAATTTCTTCTTAGATTCCACATATAAGAGATACAGACATAGAGGTAAAAGTAAAAGTTGAGGAAAAGATATATGAGATGAATTGTGAGAAAGGAAATCTGGATTACTACAATAATATAAAACCAAGCAAGTAGAATTTTATTAGAAGGCCATACTCATAAAACAGGACCATTTTAATAGTTGTGAAAGGGTCAATCTATCAGGATAGTAAGATTACATTCCTAATAAAATAATTTCAAAATGAAGCAAAAAAAAAAAAAAAAAAACCAGTAGTGATGTAGGAAAATCTTCAAGCATACTTACTTAAAATTTTAAGTCTCCTCTCTCAAGAGCTATAGTGCAAATAGATAAGATTCAGCAAAGATGCAGAATATCTGAATAAGATAAGATAATCAAGAAGACAAATCACATTGACATTTCTAGAACAATAGACGAAATGACTATAGAATACAAATATTTATCAAGTGTATATGAAACCTTCCCTGAGATGACAATAGCCTGAGTCATAAAGCAAGTCTAATTCCAAAGGGTTAAAGAATTACAGTGTCTCTGCACAAATAGAATTAAAATAGAAAAACAAATGTTTGAAAACTAAACTGTATGTTAATAATTAGCTCCTGAGTCATAGTAAAATCACAGTGAACATTTAAAGAAAAATCAAAGTGAATAATGAATTTAAAAGCACTGATAAAATGATGTTGTTTATATCTAAGTATTGGCATGGTATGAGATTAAAGATTTTCAATTAGTTATATGTTTTCACTTCACTTAATGAAAGCAAATCGAACCTAAAGTACCATAAAAGCATAAAAATAATAAAAATGTATCTCTAAAATATTGCACTGAATAAGTTGACTGACACAAAAGTTTGATACTGAGTTTGTTTATTTTATATATTTAAAGCCCAGGGGCTCAGTTGTAAAACATCTTCCTGCCAATGTAGGAACCACAGGAGACACGATTCAGTCTGAGTCAGGAAGATCCCCTGGAGGACGAAATGGCAATCCACTCCAGTATTCTTGCCTGGAAATCCCATGGACCGAGGAGCCTAGCAGGCTACCGTCCCTGGTGTCACAAAGAGTCAGACACCACTGAGCATGCAATGCACAATACACAGTAGGTAAAACTAACCTGAGATGGTTGGATAGTATCACTGACACAAAGGACATTAGTTTGAGCAAACTCCAGGAGATACTGAAGGACAGGAAGCCTGATGTATTGCAGTCCATGGGGTCTCAAAGAGTTGGACACGACTTAGCAGCTAAACAGCAACAACAAATCTGTGGTAATAGAAATATGGCAATAAGAAATAACACCATCTATCTAGTCTTTCAAACCAAATTATTTTTTAGTTTTTCCTACTCTCAAAAATCTACAGTTAATGACTCACTGCCACTCATTCCTTCTATCTTTTCAGCCTTTTCCTTTAATTGTTTCATCTTCTCCTGTGCTGTTGCCATAGTAATTTAAGCCATGAATATCTTTCATCATAATGATCACATGATGAGAGATATTTCATTTTTTTACTCAGCAAATATTAAGGAAATGACAACTATATGGAGAGCCCTGTGATACTCACTAGGGAACTCAAGAGTAAGGGAACAGATATTATTCTTGCTCTTATGCGGTTTATTGCCAAACTGTGAAAGCAGATAATCAAATAACCATACAAATAAATACAGAATAACTGATTTGTTAGTATTTTTTGGCAATCAAGTATATAATAAGATCATATATGATGATACAAGAGGATGCTTAAAAGAGGGATAGAGTTGATTCTGAAAATTAAATAGAATTTATTTAGGTTAAAATGATAAGACACATTCCAGGAAGAGAAAACTATTTTATTGCCTTGAGAGGAGAGGAAGTGTGGCATTTTTAAAGAATTGAAAGAAAAAAAAAAAAAGCAATGATTAAGAGGACCACAGAAGTTGGAGAGTTACAGTGGAAGAGGATGAGTGAGTGAGACCTGAGTGCAGGTTTGGAGAGGAGAACATTCAGAGACTTCTCCTATAAACACGTATGACCATATCAGAGGAGAAATATTATTATATTTTTAAACTGCAACTGTGTTTTCAGGTGAAAACGAGATACACAAATGCTATTGCAGAAGTTTTAGTAGGAAAAACTGGTGCTGAGGACTAGGTTTATGAAGCAAAGAGAATCAGTTCATGTATAGATAAGAGGTACAATGGAGATGGCAAGGTGGAGGCTCCAATACTGAAGACGTAGAGGACAGGAAGACATTGGTAGCATACAAAAGGGTTCTGCTCTGCAGGACTGGAAGCATGCACCAGTGCCTTCTCACAAAGAAATTGCCAGGAGCAGAAAAAAGCCAACTCATTTCTGCATAAATCCTTCAAGAACATAAAAAAGGAAACAATTTCCAACTCAATATATGAAGGAAGCATTATATGTATATTAAAAATAAGAAAAATAAAATTCAGAAAAAGAAAACTATAAACCAAAATACTTCATGAACATAATTTCAAAATATCCTTTAAAAACATAGGAAATTGCATTCTACAAAATATAAAATGATAAGATACCCCCCCCCAAAAAAGTGTTTCATTCCAGAGATGAAATACACATTTAACACTGAAAATCAATTAGCATAATTTGCCTCAGCCTCAGAAACAGTGTCTATGGAAAACCTATAATTAAACTGATATTTAGATGGTGAAAATGAAATATTTTCCCCTAAGATATAGAATAAGGCAAGGACATCTGCCTTAAATATTTTATTTACTAGAATTTACAAATACACTAGAAATGCTAACTATTGCAATAAGACAAGAAACAGAATATATAGTTAATTGACAGGATGAAGCAAAAAAAAATTCTTTTTATGCTCATACCATATGATCATCTAAGTAGAACCATCTGAGAAATGAATCAAAAGTAGCAATTATTGGGTGTTTGGCAAGGTTGGAGAACATAAACTATTTACATACACATAGTGGTATACCTTGCTTATGGATTGGAATACTCAAGATTGCAACTGTCAGTGTGTACATTTTTCTCAAATTAGTTACAGATTCAGCACAATACCAAACAAAACTAGTGGAAGCCTTTTTGGACATAAACTGACAAGGTAATGTTAAAGTTTATACAGAAATGCAAATAACCTAGCTAGTTTAACTTTAGAAAAGAATGGCAATGTGAAAATTCTTATATAACCTGATTTCAAGACTGACTAGAGAGTCATAGCAAGGAAAAGTTGTATATGGCAGACAGCCAGATAGATCAGTGACTCACCCCTCATATTGCTAATTACTTTTCAAACAAGATGCCAGGTATTAATTAAATACAGAACAACATAGAATACTGCTGTACCAATTGAGTTTTTGTGTGGAATAAAATAGTTAACCTGAATAATTGCCTTCATGTTACACACAAAATGTAACTCAAAATAGATTACAGGCCTAAATGCAAGCACAAAAACCATAGACATTCTAGAAGATAACATAGACATAAATCTTTGAAATACTGAGGTATCCAAATATTTCTTAGACAAGAAACACAGACACCTATCATAAAACTAAAATTTGATGAAGTGGATTTTTATCAAAATTTAAAATGTCTGCTCTAAAAAAGACATCTAAAGAATAATGCAAAGTGAAGATACAATCATGAAAAAACTTTTAATAATGTATACATCTGGCAAAGGATTTATGCTCATTGTATATAAAAATGTTGCAACTCATGAAAAAAAGAGGAAAATAACCATTTAAAAAGGGAGAGAAAATTTTAACAGATGCTTCACAGTATTTAAGAAGAGCCAATATGTACTTGAAAATATGTTCAGTTCAGTTCAGTTGCTCAATCGTGTACGACTCTTTGTGACCCCTTGGACTGCAGCATACCAGGCCTCCCTGTCCATCACCAACTCCAGGAGTTGACTCAAACTCATGTCCATTGGGTCAGTGGTATCATGCGACCATTTCATTCTCTGTTGTCCCCTTCTCCTCCCACCTTCAATCTTTCCCAGCATTAGGGTCTTTTCAAATGACTCAGTTCTTCACATCAGGTGGCCAAAGCATTAGAGTTTCAGCTTCAGCAACAGTCCTTCCAATGAATATTCAGAACTGATTTTCTTTAGTATTGACTGGTTGGATCTCCTTGCATTCCAAGGGACTCTCAAGAGTCTTCTCCAACACCACAGTTCAAAAGTATCAATTCTTCAGTGCTCAGCTTTCTTTATAGTCTAAACCTCACATCCATTAATGACTATTGGAGAAACCATAACTTTGGCTAGATGGACCTTTGCTGGCAAAGTAATGTCTCTTTTTAATATGCTGCCTAGGTTGGTCATGACTTTTCTTCTAAGGAGCAAGCATCTTTTAATTTCATGGCTGTAGTCACCACCTACAGTGATTTTGGAGCCCCAAAAATGAAGTCTTTCACTGTTTCTATTGTTTCCCCATCTTTCCCCATCTATTTGCCATGAAGTGATGGAACCAGATGCCATGATCTTAGTTTTCTGAATGTTAAGTGTTAAACCAACTTTTTCACCCTCCTCTTTCACTTTCATCAAGAGGCTCTTTAGTTCTGCTTCGTTTTCTGCCATAAGGGTGGTGTCATCTGCATATCTGAGGTTATGGATATTTCTCCCAGCAATCTTGATTCCAGCTTGTGCTTCATCCAGCCCAGCATTTCTCATGATGTATTCTGCATAAAAGTTAAATAAGCATGGTGACAATATACAGCCTTGACTCACTCCTTTCCCTATTTGGAACCGGCCTCTTGTTCCACGTCCAATTCTAACTGTTGCTTCCTGACATGCACACACATTTCTGAGGAGGCAGGTCAGGTGGTCTGGTATTCCTTCTGTTTAAGAACTTTCCACAGTCTTTTTGTAATCCACACAGTCAAGGATTTGGCATAGTCAATAAAGCAGAAGTAGATATTTTTCTGGAACTCTCTTGCTTTTTCAATGATCCAACAGATGTTGGCAATTTGATTTCTTCTTCTTATGCCTTTTCTAAATCCAGCTTGAACATCTGGAAGTCCATGGTTCATGTACTGTTGAAGCCTGGCTTGGAGAACTTTGAGCATTGCTTTACTAGTTGTGAGTTGAGTACAATTGTGTGAACATTCTTTGGCATTGCCTTTGGGATTGGAGTGAAAACTTACATACTGCATGCAGCACTTTCACAGAATCATCTTTTAGGGTTTGAAATAGCTCAACTGGAATTCCATCACCTCCACTAGCTTTGTTCATAGTGATGCTTCCTAAGGCCCACTTGACTTCACATACCAGGATGTCTGGCTCTAGGTGAGTGATCATACCATTGTGATTATCTGGGTCATGAAGATCTTTTTCGCATAGTTCCTCTGTGTATTCTTGCCACCTCTTCTTAATATCTTCTACTTCTGTTAGGTGCATACCATATTTGTCCTTTATTATGCCCATCTTTGCATAAAACTTTCCCTTGGTATCTCTAAATTTCTTGAAAATATGTTAAACATCATTAATCATCAGGAAAATATATATTAAGCTACATTGTTATACATATAATATTATTAGCTGTAATTGAAAATGCTAAAAACAAACAAACAAACAAAAAAGCTCTCAAATAATGTTTTTTGGAGTATAAAATGGTATAGTGATTTTGGATAAACTGTTCAGTAGTTTCTTATAAATTTAAATTTGCCTTTACAAGGCCCTGAAATTCTAAGCTATGTATTTACATAGGAAAATGGAAATAATGTCTATACAAAGATTTTACATGAATGTTCATGATAGATCTAGTCATAACATCCCTAAATTGACAGCAATCTCAAAGTCTATCAACACTGGAGTGGGAAAATAAATTGTGGTATTTTCATAAATGAAATTTTACTCAACTCTGTTAAAAATGCATTGCCAATTTATTTAACAACATAAGTTAATTTGAAAAAAAAAATATGCTGACTGAAATGAAGTAGACAAAAATATTACTGAGGTTAAATTCATATATAAATTATTCTAGAAAAAAATTAATATAGATTGAAATAATACAGAGACTTGTTTTCTCTCAGCTGAGAGTTGAGAAATACACTGATTGCAAAAGATAAGAGTAATTTTTGTGGTGATTAGAGTTTCCACTTATTAAATGGGATAGTGTTTTTGTAGTTATATACTTTCATCAAAACTCATTAATTATCATATATGCTTTGTAAATGATTATTCAGTAAAGTTTATTTTAAAAATTAGAAAATAAAAATGTATCAGGAAAAGCTGAAAACAACAAAACATATCTGAAGAACAAAGGAAGATTAGGGAGAAAATATAGTAGCCTGGAATTCTAAACCATTATTTTCAGTAAGTTATAATTGTATGATAAAAAAATTACTCTATGAGCAGTTCGTTGTATTCCAGACAAATAGGGAAGAAAAAAACCAGATTGTAGAATAAGACATTAAACAAAGAGCTGTAATTCAGTTTTAATTCACAGAGAATGATACAAATCAAAATTAAAGCTGTAATGATAATAGCAATAACAATTATTAAAGGTCTGTAGATCAAGCTTTACTTGCTCATTGTTTCCCACATGTCAGCAAAATGAAAACAACTACAGATCATATAGTATTAAATATAAAATTTAATTCATAATGTTGAATTCAAAATTAAAGGTAACTTAAGACTGAATATAAACTTATAAATATATTGAATAAGCAGGACAAAGGAGTAAAATATGGACAAAATGAGCAGATGTGATTAAAACACATTCAAAGGAGATTATAAATCTCCATCTTGTGAATGTTTGAGGCAACCATATACTAGAACAGAAAGAAAGTAAAGGAACTACTCCATGTGTCTTTGCTAAAATGTATCTGACATTAAAAACAGGATGATGATAAAATAGAATTGATTCTTCTGTCACTAAAACTCTAGCTCAACCACCCCATGCCCCAGTTATTCTAGAAATTCTAGAAAGTATTCCTCACAGCTGGGTCAAAATTTGCCCTCTAATGGACACTGCACGGTGTAGCCATGTCTGTCACACCCTTATATTTTATTTCCAGTCATAAAACACATTACTATTTCTCTCAAGGGCCAGGTTTGCTAAACTATCTTCACCTGTATCTAATATAATTACCATTGACTTTAAATGTCAGATATTTATCTATATATTTTTAAATAATCTTCTCATTTGAGGACAGTGTCATACTTAAAAATCTCAAAGATAACATAGAGAGCTTCTTTATGAAGAATGAACCCCAAAAGCATAGACTGTAGGAATGAATCATCAATGAGAGGAGGTGAGATAATGATGGTCTTCAACATCAGTTTCCTCTATTGTTAACATTTTTACATCAGTGTGGCATATTGGTTACAATAAATAAAATGATACTGATACACTACTGTTACGTGAAGCCCATTCAGATTTCCTTAGATTTTACCTTAATTTTTTGCTTCTGTTGTTACTACAGTATCCCATTTATAATACTATGTTACAGTGAGTAGTCTTGTCTCCTTAGGCTCTTCTTAGCTGTGATAGCTTCTCACACTTAACTTTTCTTTGATGAGCTTGACAGGTTTGAAGAGAGTTGATCAAATATTTCATAGAATGTCATTTAATTCATTTAACCCTTGCCTCTCCTTGAACCTTAGTAAACTGCTTTTTTCATTTAGCAATGTGAATTTAAAAATTTATCTTTTCATTGATTGATAGCTTTTTTATCACTAAATAATAGTCCTTCAGTGGTGCTAAAGTTTAATTCATTCATCTTTTGAAAGACATCTTCATCGCTCACAAAATTTATAATGATGCATAATGTTGACATAAATATTTACATGCAAATTTTGGGGTGAACATAAATGTTTAAATCAATTGGATAAACACCTAAGAAATTAAGTTATTAATCACATGGTAAGTCTACATTCAGCTTTGAAAGAAATTCCCAAATGTCCTTCAAAGTGACTCTGCCATATTGCACTCCAACAGCAATAAAATAATTTATTACTCTAGATCCTTGTCAGTAATTGGTACTGTTAGGTTTTTAATTTTATCCATTCTAATAATCTAATGATATCTCATTGTGGTTTACTTTTCCAATACCCTTGTGACAAATGAGGTTGAGTATCATTTCATATGCTTATTTGCCATATATATAAACCTTTGGTGAGGTGTCTGTTCAGTAATTGTTTCATTTTTAAATTTCCTTTGCTTTTTAATTGCTGACTTGAAAAAATATTTTTATGTTTTATATCATCATGCTCTATCACATATGCATTTTGCAAATAATTTCAGTCCAGTTGCTTATTTTTTCTTCCACTTAGTCTCTTTTTCAGTGTAGAAAATTCAGAAGAATTTCATTTTGACAAATAATTTACAAATTCCTTCTGTCATTAATAGTGCTTTAGTGTTTTTTATAACATCTGTTACCCAACCCAGTCTCAAATATTTTCCAATGTTTCCTCTAGAAGTTTTATATTTTTGCATTTTATATTTACTTGAATGATCCATTTTCAGTTATTTTTTGTAAAAGTTATAAGGAATGCATCTAGGTTCATTTATATATTCTTTTGCAGATGAAATTCCAATTGTTTTAGCACTATGTTTTGAAATACCATTCTTTAATTAATTGGTTTTGCACGTTCGTCACATATCAGTTTAATTGTGTGATTCTATTTCCAGGCTTTCTGTTCTGTTCCATAGATTTTTGTGACTATTCTTTTACAGTGACTTTTCTGTGCTCAGTACTGCAGTTTTATAGAAAGTCTAAAACTAGGGTAGGTAGTCGTTCACTGTTGTTGTTCACTGGTTTGTTGGCTAACCTAGGACATTTGTTGTTCCATGTACATTTTTAGAATTAGTTTGCATCTACAAAACAGCTTGTTGGGATTTTGTTTTAAATTGCTTTCAATCTATAGATTAAGTTGACAAGAGTTGAATCTTCCAGTTCATGAGCCTATATTACTATCTTCCCTTTGATTTAGATATCATTTGAGTTCTTAGTTAAAACTTTGCCATTTTCTGCAAATGAATCCTATAAATATATTTTATATTATATAGAAGTATATAATTTTAAATTTGGTGCTAATATTGATGGTGTGTTTTTATTTAAAATTATAATTTTTACTGTACTTTTAGATTTTAAACAACTTCCATACTGTTATCTATAGTAGTTGACCAATTTACCTCCTCACCAGAAGTGTGAAAGTGGAAGTTGATCAGCTGTGACTGACTCTCTTTGTGACTTGATGGACTATAGTCTGCCAGGCTCCTCTGTCCCTGGAGTTCTCCGGGCAAGAATACTGGAGTCAGTAGTCATTCCCTTCTCTAGGGGATGTTCCCAGCCCAGGAATGGAACCCAGATCTGTCACATTGCAGGTGGATTCTTTACCATCTGAGCCACCAGGGAAGCCCAAGGATATAAGAGTGTTCCATTTTCTCCACACCCTCTCCAGCACTTATTATTTGTAGATTTTTTGATAATGGCCATTCTGACTGGTATGAGGTGGCACGTCCTTGTAGTTTTGATTTACATTTCTGTTTCAATAATTAGTGATATCAGATGCCTTTTCTTGTGCCTTAGCTATCTGTATATCTTCTTTGGAGAAAACTAAATTGTGGTATTCTGTGTTTTGATTGGGTTGCTTGTGGGGTTTGTTTGATTGATATTGAGCTGAATGATCTGTGGAGCTCTTTGCTGGTATATTTAAAAGCAGCTGACTTTTGTGTACTAACCTTGTATTTTTCAGCCTTATTTGCCTAATATTTCCAAAAGTTTTTTATTTTATTTTTATTTTATTTATTTATTTTTTCAGTGGGTTTTGTCATACATTGATATGAATCAGCCATAGATTCACACGTATTCCCCATCCCGATCCCTCCTCCCACCTCCCTCTCCACCCGATTCCTCTGGGTCTTCCCAGTGCACCAGGCCCGAGCACTTGTCTCATGCATCCCACCTGGGCTGGTGATCTGTTTCACCATAGATAATACACATGCTGTTCTTTTGAAACATCCCACCCTCACCTTCTCCCACAGAGTTCAAAAGTCTGTTCTGTACTTCTGTGTCTCTTTTTCTGTTTTGCATATAGGGTTGTCGTTACCATCTTTCTAAATTCCATATATATATGTTAGTATGCTGTAATGTTCTTTATCTTTCTGGCTTACTTCACTCTGTATAATGGGCTCCAGTTTCATCCATCTCATTAGAACTGGTTCAAATGAATTCTTTTTAACGGATGAGTAATATTCCATGGTGTATATGTACCACAGCTTCCTTATCCATTCATCTGCTGATGGGCATCTAGGTTGCTTCCATGTCCTGGCTATTATAAACAGTGCTGCGATGAACATTGGGGTGCACGTGTCTCTTTCAGATCTGGTTTCCTCAGTGTGTATGCCCAGAAGTGGGATTGCTGGGTCATGAGGCCACCATCACCGTAATTCCAAATCCAAAAGTTTTTTCTGGTTTATTCTTTGGAATTTTCTACATATCATCTGTGAAGGAAAAAAAAAAAAAAAAAAAGGTGACTTGATTTTACTTTCCCATGTAGATATTATTGTGTTTTCTTGTTTAATAAACTACCTATAATCCCCAGTGTGATTTTTTAATGGGGCATCCTTGCCTTATTCCAGTCTTCAGGGGGAATTGTCCAGTTTGTCAACACTAGCTGTTGGTTTTTTGTAAAAATCATTGTTCAAGTTGAGGGGATTATCCCTTCCTAGTTTACTGAGAGTTTTTAAAATCACTTGGAGTTTAATTTTGTCAAATGCTTTTTCTATATAATCTATTGATAGGATTACTTGATTTTTCTTCTTTAGTCAGTTAAAAAATAGAATATGTGATTGATCTGTCAATGTTGAACAAATCCACCTTGAATATGTTGTCTAATACTTTTCATGGATTGTTGGATTTGATTTACTTATATTTTAATGTTTTCTGTCTGTGATCATGTGACATACTGACTTACATATATTTTTTCTTGTAATATCTTTGCTAAGTCTCCATTACTAGTGTAAAGCTGGCACTATCAAATTAGTCATGAGGCGCTTCCTCTGCTTCTATTTTCAGATAGGAATTTTAAAATTTGGTATAAATTTCCCCTTAAATACGTAGTAAAATTTACATTAACTTATCTGGGCTGACATTTTCTGCTTGGGAAGTTATAAATTAATGATTTAGTTTATTCAGTATATAGGGATATTCAGATGGTCTATTTCTCTTTGTGTAACTTTCAGTATAGTTTTTGTGATTTTTGTGTTAGGGGAACAGGGACTTAATAGAGTTAACTGGGAAATATTCACTCAACTTCTATTTGGGAAATAGTTTCTGAAAGATTGGTGTTACTTTATTAATTTAATATTTGGTAAAATTCACCAATGAATAAATCTGGGCTTAGTTTTACTTTGGGGGTATTTTGACATTTTTGTTCAATAGCTAAGTCATGTCCAACTCTTTGTGACTCCATGAATTAACAGCATGCCAGACTTCCTTCACTATATCCCTGAGTTTACTCAAACTCATGTTTATTGAGTCAGTAAAGCCATCCAGCCTTCTCGTCCTCTGTCACTCTCTTCTCCTCTTGCCCTCAACATTTCCTAGCATCAGGGTCTTTTCGAATGAATCAGCTCTTTGAATCAGTTAGCTAAAGTATTGGAGCTTGAAGCTGAGCTTCAACATCAGTCCTCCCAACGAGTTTTCAGGGTTGATTTCCTTTAACATTGACTGGTTTTATCTCCTTGTTGACCAAGGAACTTTCCAGAGTCTTCTTCAGCACAACACAACCACACCTATTAATTTTAAGCTCACTAATAGTTTATCTTTTCTTGTTGTATGTCTATTCTGATTTTCTATTTCTTGAGTCACATTCAGTAGTTTACATCTTCATAAAAATGTATCCATTTTATAGGTTGTTTAAGTTGGTGGCATGAAACTACTCAGACTACTCTCTTATAATTCTTTTTCTTTTTTTTTTTCTGAAACATTAATAGGAATGTCTCCTCTTTCATGCTTCTTGATTTTAAAGCTGTATCTCTCTCTCTCTCTCTCTTTCTAGATCAGTCTAGCTAAAATTTGTGGATTTGTTAATAATTTCAAAGAATTTACAGTTGACTTCACTGATTTTTCTCCTGTTTCCCCCTGTTGTATATTTCACTGATTTCTTCTCCTGTCATGTTACATCCCTTTCTTCTACCTTTTAGGGGAGAACTAAGTTGCTCTTCTCTTACTAGTTCATTAAGGTGGAAAGTTAGGTGGAAAATAGCCTTTTTAATTTGATAGTGAAGGACAGGGAAGTGTGGCATGCTGCAGTTCATGGGATCACAAAGAGTCAGACACCATTTAGCAATTGAACTACAACAAAATTTCAAGGTTGTCATTTTCCTCTAAGCACTAATTTTGTAGTATATCCAAAATTTTTATATAATGCATTTTTGGTTTCAACTGCATCAAATATTTTCAATATTCTCTTGTGACTTTCAGTTTTACTCTCTGGATATTTAGAAATGTGTTTGTTCATTTTTACATATTTTTGAATCTCTTAAATTCATTATTTTTTAGCTTCATTGCAGTGAGAGAAGATACATACTTTATATAATTTCATCTTCTTGAAGTTCAATTTTCTTTCATTTTAAATCAGCATTGGTTTATGCCTTCTTAAATATGTTATGGGCACATGGTTAATGAAAGACGTGAAAGTCAAGGTCGCTCAGTCGTGTCTGACAACCCCATGGACGATAGCGCCCATGGAATTCTCCAAGCCAGAATACTGGAGTGGATAGCCTTTCCCTTCTCCAGGGGATCTTCCCAACCCAAGGATCAAACCCAGGTCTCCCACATTGCAGTTGGAGTCTTTACCAGCTGAGCTACAGGGAAGGCCAAGAATACTGGAGGGGGTAGCTTATCCCTTCTCCAGCGGATCTTCCCCACCCAGGAATTGAACTGGGGCATCATGCATTGCAGGTGGATTCTTTACCAACTGAGCTATCAGGGAAGCCCACTTATTTAATGGCCTTACACATTGGTTATCCGAGGAATGTTTTATGTGTGCTTGTGAAGAATGTATCATCCACTGTTCTTGAAAGAGTGTTTCTGGATATCTCTTAGGTCTAATTACTTTATTGCTGCTTGTCGTTCAGGTATTAACAAATCTGTTGATAGTATACATATTTTTTCTATCCATTATTGAATGCTAGTTAAAATGTATCCGCCAATTATACCTTTATTGCCTGTTTCTCCTTCCAACTTTGTTGGCTTTTACTTCATGTAACTTAGGCTCTATTTTTAGGTGCATTATGTTTATACTTCTTATGTCTCCTTGATGGGTTGATAACTTTTATCATTAAAAAATGTGCCTCTTTGTTACTGGTAACATTTGTATTAAACTCTATTTTGTCTGATATTAGTTTAACCATACTAATGGTTGTACTAATTTTTTTGAGTGCTATTTGCATAGTATATTTTATTCATTCTTTTAATATAAACCCCATTTATAGCTTTGAATTTTAAATGTTTTTCTTTAAAAGGCATATAGTTGCATTATGCTGTTTAATACATTCTGAAAACATCTGTCTTTTGGTTGGAGTTTTTAATCTACCTATATTATTTTTATTGTTATAACATTGTTATAAAATTTATTATTTTAAAATGCATATTCTAGTTGCATTTAGTAAATTAACAAAGCTATGGAATCATTATGAGTATCTAGTTCTAGAATATTTTTAGTACACACACAAACACAAAACTCCATGCCCATTAAATACTCACTCATCATTTATTCTTCCCATAGAATTTGCCAGTCACAAATTTGCTTTCTGTTTCTTTTGATTTGTGTATGCTGAATATTTTGTGTCAATGGGACCTTATTAACAATACATGGGTGTTATTGTTTGCTTTTTCACTTAGCATGCTTTCTATTATCCCTGCTGTACCACATATTAATATATCATTCAATTTTATCTTTGAAAAATATTTCATTGTATGGCTACACCACATCTATTTATTTACCCATCAGATGATAGACCTCTGCTTACTTTCTGTTTCAACTACTGTGAATAACAATGGTATGAGCACTCATATACAAGATTATTTGAACATATGTTTTATATCATTTAAGGGTAACTGCTCTATCATATGGTAATTCAATTGAACTCTTTTAAGAGCCCTATGAATTGTATTCCATGGTGGCTATAGTATTTTACATTCCTATCAGCAATGTACGTGGATTCTAATTTTTTCACATCTTTACAAACACATATTATTTTTCTTTCTTTATCTGTTTTGATTATACCCAACTGATGGATATAAAATAGTATCTTTTTGTCATTTAATAAATTTGCATTTCATGTAATTAATAAGGGAGGACTTATATCTATCATTTACTATTTATGTTTTTATTTAGAGCTATATTTTATTGACTTCTGTTCTTCAGTGTCTTTTACTGACCTCTCTCCTACCACTTCCTGCTTTTCTTTTCTTTTTTTTTCCCATTTATTTTTATTAGTTGGAGGCTAATTACTTTACAATATTGTAGTGGTTTTTGCCATACATTGACATGATTCAGCCATGGATTTACATGTGTTAAATACTTTCTATTGTGCAATTTTAATTGCGTCTTCTTCTTCTTCTTTTTTTTTGCTTCATTTCTATATTTTCTTACATAATTTCTTATTGGTTGCCCTGGGAATTAAGATTAATATCTTAAACTAAGTCAATATATTTCAGATTATTACCAACTTTGTTTTAAAAGTGTACAAATCTTCCTTCAGTATAGTAGTTACTTGCCTACCTCTTTCCTTTGTGACATTAGTTTCATGTAAGTTACACCTTTGTATTTCCATAAACTCATTATCTTGGTGTCATTACTGCTTTATCCCTCTGTGGTACATATATTCAATGTAATATTCAGTCATCAAAAAGAATGAAATAATGCCACTTGCAACAGCATGATGGACCTAAAGATTGTCATACTGAGTGAAGTAAGTCAGACAGAGAAGCAGAAATATTGTATGGCATCTCTTATATGTGAATCTAGAAACATGATACAAATGAACTTACTTACAAAGCAGAGAAAGACTCACAGAGTTACAGGATAAAGGTGTGGTTGCTGGGGGTAGGGATAGGAGGAAGGAATTGTTGTGGAGTTCAAGATGAATATGTCTACATGGCTATTAAGATGGATAACCAACCAGGACTATATTTTTCTTTGCTATACAGTAGCAAAGAGTCGGACACGACTCAGCAACTGAAGTGAACTGAACTGAACACTCATCTATACAATTTATAGACAATGCTATTTATATTTAATAATGTTTTAAATTTAATATATATTGCAATTAGCTGCTATTTAGAATAGATAATATTAGGATATGAGAATCAAGGAAGAATAAAGTGTACGCTAGCACAGATGTTGGTGTGTTTTTGTTCAAGTCTATAACGTGTTTTAGAAAAATATCGCATTAAAAATTGAAGTTTTGTTATGAAATTCATGAAATCTACATTGAGAAGGAGAAGATTTGATATAATGAGTGATTTAAAGGAATATATTTAGAATTTTCAAGTAGGTTCTGCTCTACTAGAATGTAAATTGTCATAGAAATAACAGTCAACATAACCCTCTGATTTGGGGAGACTTTGACACGGAAGCTTCCTTGTTAACCCTGCACACCCGATTAAGTTAAAACCTGCATCAAACGGATCTGTGACCCACGTTCTGGCATCAAAGACACTTTTTGTTCTTTGAACTGTTAGAACCTGTACATGATAGATGATCACTACAGGAGAAACATCCATAGACTGAACACTGTGTATTGTCCTAAAAGTAGCATAAGATGTGTTAGACTGAATTGCCTTAATAAGGTACTATAATTTATTATTTGTGGCTGTTATTCAAATAAAGCTAAATCGTATTAGAATGTAAACTAAAGAAACTAGTAAGTGTTTTAAAACAAACTCTATAAAGTTATAATTCAATATATAATACACACAGAGGTGAGACTTAGAATTCTAATCAACCCCATTTCAAGTTATTCCCATAAAGAAAAGATGAAAAGAATACTACCCAGCTCCTTCCATCTCCTATTAATGAGGAGTTACAAGGTGGGCATTAAATATTTTGGACACTCAACAGTCCTGGTTTTACAGATATTTTCAAAATATCATTTTCTAGCTCAGAGTGATTTTTAACTTGTCTCCCTACAGAAAATAACAGACACAGCTCTGACTTCACATGTTTAAATTCCTAAGGCACTGTGTGATTGTTGTAAATCAACATGTCTGTCAGACTGATGGCAACCCCAGCTTTGGGTGCACTTTAATGAGTCAGGATTGTGGCCTTGAGGACTCTGAGAATCCCCAAGCAAAAACAGAAGGACATCTTTGGACTTTCAAAGTTAAAAACCACAATCTTTTTTGGAAATCCCTTAGAGAACACCACCGTCACTTCTGTCTCTCTACTTGCACTGAATTTCAAAATATTGCTTTTGTCCTACTTATTAAAGGAGAAGAAACAACAGCACACATACACACACACACACACACACAAAAAAAAAACAAACTGAAAGGAAACAGAACAAATTATGTATTATTTAGTGCAGATAAAGTGAAAAGGGTGATGGTAAAAGTTTACATTCTAAAACTTCAGCGTAAAACATGGTTTAGTTTTTGTCAAAATATATAATTTGGGCTTTTTCTTATAGATGATTGATAAACAACTTTATCATTGACTTTTCTTTTATAAGGGATACGAGTGTTTCAGGAATATTCATTTTGGATCAAGGTTATAGAAAAATCAAGCTAAATAATATTAGAAATAAGTCAAGCATGTGAAAAATAGCAAAAATGAGATGAGCAAATATTTTACAATATGAGGATAAAAAATAAAACTCAAAGGACATGCTTTAAAGGTTTAGGAATTTCATCACTGATTTTAACAGCATTAAGGGCCACCAGACATTATTTTAGGAAAAAAATATAAAATAATGGTCTCACATTCTTATGTGTTATATTTTAATCCCAAGCTCTGGTTTATTATGTTATTATTTTCCACTTAAATGGAAAAAAAAAATCATTAATAGATAGGCCATATTTACCTTTCATTGGTTTTATTCCCAGGTACCTTAATTTTTTAAATTGCTTTTATAAATGCTACGTTTTAAAAAAATTATTTCTGTTCTTTATTCATAGAAATATACATAAACTTAAATTCTATATACCTGACTAAAAACAACTCAAGATATTGATTTCAGGGGATGACAATTAAGCTCACATCTATGATGTTGGAAAAGTATAAATGATCAAAAAATAAGAGAAATTTTTTGTTTTGAAAATTAAAAACTTATTTGAAAATTTTGAAAACTCCAACTTATTGTGACTTTGAAAACTTTCTAGGTGGTAAAGAATCCACCTGTCAACTCATGAGCTGCAAAAGACATGATTTCAATCCTTGGGTAAGGAAGATCCCCCGGAGCAGGAAATGGCAACCCACTCCAGTATTCTTGCCTGGAAAATGCTACAGACAGAGTAGACTAGCAGGCTACAGATCACGGGGCTACAGAGTCACACAGGACTGCCTGGCAGACTGAGGGTGCACTGACTAAGGATTTGATAGAATTTAAAGATACAGACAGTTCTTGAATTATGCAAACTAATTCAGAGTTTAGAAATGGGAACACACTGAAATTAGTTTAACAAAACCAACTTACTCTGATTGTTAAACTGAGCAATGATATGTTAAACCAAGAACAATATTCATTCTACTTTTTTTCAAAATTATTCAAGTTTAAAAAAGCAAAAAAACAGATTCTAATTTAATAAGGATTTCTATCAAACAAATGACGCTCTTTTTTTCTTTTTGCAAATTTGTCTACCATTATCTACTTATAACTAGTAAGTAAATTATTTTCAAAGGCAATAAAACATATGAAGTGTTTTCATGATTTAAGTGTAACTAAAAAGTTAACATATGAAAGGCAATAGCTTATTTATAACTAGAACAATTAGGTAGAAAATAAAAGAGAAATATATATATATTTTTTGACACATGGGAAAAAATAGAAATAAGTTTGACAAGAAATATGCAAGGTTTCTAGAGATTAATCTTTCTTGAGCGTCATAATAAGCATTGATGTTTTATTTGTCAATTATACCTCAGTTAAGTTGAAATTTAAAAGAAAAAAATGAAAAAAAAATCCAAAATTAACTTATCAATGTAAAACACTTTACATTCAAAAACCAAAATTATTTTGGTGGGGCACTAAATAATTATTATAAGTTATTTCATCAAAATTAACAAACCACTCAGGGAAGATAGCTAGGAAAACGTTGAGGATGGAAAAATATTGACAGACAGAGAGAGAGAAAGGGGGATATATATTGAGAATTTAAATAAAAACATTACTAAAAATATTGATGCTAATAGTGTTGTCTGTGTGTGTATGTGTGTATGTTTGAGAGTCTATGAAATTAGACTGGGGAATTTTATTTATAGCAAGAATCATTTAAGACTCAGTTATTGTTGCTATTACCTGCACTATCATTTTGAAACTTGAAAAAGTCTTTAATTTAGATAGATCATTTGGCTTGAAAATGCTTTTCTGATAATACAAAATTACTTGACATCTCTTTATCTCAAAAATGATATATAATTGTACAATTACTTTCTCATTTATTCCTTGCTCTCCGTTTATGAACACTGGTGTAAGAATCTCTCCTTTGTTGGAAGCTTAAACCAAACAAAATGTTTGATGGTCTTTGTATTACTGAATGTGGAACTCTGCTCTTTCTCTGCACTGACAGCTAAATATTCTTTCTTTCTTCATTTTTGAACTTGTTCCTTCCTTGTAGGGTACAAGAAGGAAAAATGATGTCTTCATAGACAAGGATATCCCTTCCTTTTCTAAATAATGGTAATAGGAACTGATTAATATTAATAAAAACAATATAAAGCAGGCACAATTTTTAATACTGTCATTTTGAATATTGCTTTGTTGGATGTTTAGTTTTTACACAAATGTTTATGTTAGAGCAGCAAACAAGAATAACCCTTTAAAATATTAAAATGCAACATTTTATGTTGTTATACATTTATTAATGTCTCCTGTATCTCATCATAGAGTTAAAATTTTAATAACTTGTTCTGCACTAATTTTAACAAAAAGGAAGATACTTTCTCTCTCTTCAGTTCAATTCAGTTCAGTCGGTTAGTCGTGTTGGAATCTTTGCGACCCAATGAACTGCAGCACGCCAGGCCTCCCTGCCTATCACCAACTTCCGGAGTCCACCCAAACCCATGCCCATTGAGTCGGTGATGCTATCCAACCAACTCATCTTCTGATGTCCCCTTCTCCTCCTGCCCTCAACCTTTTCCAGCATCAGGGTCTTTTCAAAAGAGTCAGCTCTTCGCATCAGGTGGCCAAAGTATTGGAGTTTCAGCTTCAGCATCAGTCCTTCCAATGAATATTCAGGACTGATTTCCCTTAGGATGGACTGGTTGGATCTCCTTGCAGTCCAAGGGAATCTCAAGAGTCTTCTCCAACACTAAGTTCAAAAGCATCAATTCTTTGGCGTTCAGCTTTCTTTACAGTCCAACTCTCACATCCATACATGACGACTGGAAAAACCATAGCCTTGAGTAGACGGACCTTTGTTGACAAAGAAATGTCTCTCTTTTTTAATATGCTGTCTAGGTTGGTCATAACTTTCCTTCCAAGGAGTAAGCGTCTTTTAATTTCATGGTTGGAATCACCATCTGCAGTCATTTTGGAGCCTAGAAAAAAAAAAAAAAGTCAGCCACTATTTCCACTGCTTTCCCATCTATTTGCCATGAAGTGATGGGACCAGATGCCATGATCTTAGTTTTCTGAATGTTGAGCTTTAAGACAAATTATTTCACTCTCCTCTTTCACTTTCATCAAGAGGCTGTTTAGTTCTTCACTTTCTGCCATAAGGGTGCTTTCATCTGCATATCTGAGGTTATTGATATTTCTCCTGGCAATCTTGATTCCAGCTTGTGCTTCTCCCAGCCCAGTGTTTCTCATGATGTACTCTGCATATAAGTTAAATAAGCAGGGTGACAATACACAACTTTGACGTACTCCTTTTCCAATTTGGAACCAATCTGTTGTTCCCTGTCCAGTTCTAACTGTTACTTCCTGACCTGCGTACGGGTTTCTGAAGAGACAGGTCAGATGGTCTGGTAGTCCCATCTCTTTCAGAGTTTTCCACAGTTTATTGTGATCCACACAGTCAAAGCTTTGGCATAGTCAATAAAGCAGAAATAGATGTTTTTCTGGAACTCTCTTGCTTTTTGATGATCCATCGGATGTTGGCAAGTTGATCTCTGGTTCCTCTGCCTTTTCTAAAACCAGCTTCAACATCCAGAAGTTGACAGTTCACATATTGTTGAAGCCTGGCTTGGAGAATTTTGAGCATTACTTTACTTGAGTGTAAGATGAGTGCAATTGTGCAGTAGTTTGAGCATTATTTGGCATTGCCTTTCTTTGGGATTGGAATGAAAACTGACCTTTTCCAGTCCTGTGGCCATGGCTGACATTTCCAAATTTGCTGGCATATTGAGTACAGAACTTTCACAGCCTCATCTTTCAGGATTTGAAATAGCTCAACTGGAATTTCTCTCTGTGAATGCAAATAAAGTGAGGGTATTACTGCTTCCCTTTCCTTCTGGAATCCCAAGTTAAAGGCAAGACTTTCTGATGGATTCCAACTGGTACCACAGAGAGACAAATTAGAGAATGGCATGGTTCAAGTGTTATATTTAGGGGGCTGAAAAAAAGGTAAAATACATTTTTTAAATAAATGGCATGTGAAGCATGAATTGTTCTTCATGCCAAATGCTAATATTCCAAAAGCTTGCTCCTATAATAACATATTTTTCTTTCTGGCTAATTGACAGCAGGTGTGAGGTATGAATCTGGTAGTGAAAGATGGATAGAAATGTGGTCCTCACTTTATTTAACAAGATAAAAAACCTCTAACAGCTTCCTGTACACAAAAATGTTTTAGCTCAGAATTTAATAGGAGACCACATTTTTTTTTATGAGTAAAAGTCTCAAAATAATAAAGAGCATCTGTTTTTGTGGCATTGTCAATTATGCTTATTTATATCTTAGGAGAGATGGGGTAAGTAACAACTAGTTCATAGTTCAAAACATACACAATCAGGACCCACACGCACAGCAAATTACTTTTTCTCTATGTATCTAGGCAGAAATATATTTCTCTAAGCCATCTTATAGGAACATTTACTTGGCTATAATTATTTCTTGTTACATTCATTTTAAGTATTTTATAATTTTAGTCATTCATTTTTAAAAGCCTTTCTACTTTCTTAGTTGGTTAATTTTATATTTATTGATTTATTCACATAACTTTCAAATATAAAAGATATAACTAATTCTAATAGGTTGACAGTTACTTTAGATTTTCAATAACAAATTTAACATAAGAAAAGAATGATAATGTTTTCCTCAACTTATTATATTGGAAGAACATAAAAAATAAAGTTTATCAGTGTAGTAATAGAGGGGAGTAATGTATGAATTTTAACAAAATATGTCAGCTTTCCTGCAACTAATTTATTGCTTGTTCAAGCAACTGTCAATTTATCAAATGCTTGCTAAATGCCAGATGTTATATGTGGAATTGAGGGGCTTAATTTGAATCATTTTTAGAACTCTATATTCTTTACTGAAGTGAGGAATTGTGCTTCTAATTCACATCTACCATAGATTTTTGAATAGTAATAGATGATGAATATAATGTTTGGGCATTGATCAAAATGATTCATAACTGTAGTAATTGTTTCTTTTAACCTAATCATGCAATTATAATTATACAAAAGCAATGTTGAAATATTACTACATTATTATAACAAAATTTATCAAATATAATTAATGAGTTAGCTAGAGTTTCTTTCTTAATGTAGAATTTAATGACACATGGCTAGTTGTTTAGTTGTTACATCAGTTCAGTTCAGTTCAGTCTCTCTCAGTCGTGTCTGACTCTTTGTGACCCCTTAAACCACAGCACACCAGACCTCCCTGTCCATCACCATCTCCCTGAGCTTACCCAAACTCATGTCTGTTGAGTCGGTGATGCCATAAAACCATCTCATCCCCTGCCGTCCCCTTCTTCTCCTACCCTCAATCTTTCCCAGCTCCTCGCATCAGATGGCCAAAGTATTGGAGTTTCAGTTTCAATATCAGTCCTTCCAATGTATATTCAGGAGTGATCTTTAGTATGGACTGGTTGGATCTCCTTGCAGTCCAAGGGACTCTCAAGAGTCTTATCCAACACCACAATTCAAAAGCATCAATTCTTTGGCACTCAGATTTCTTTATAACCAACACTCACATCCATAAATGACTACTGGAAAAACTGTAGCCTTGACTAAACAGACCTTTGTTGACAAAGTAACGTCTCTGCTTTTTAATATGCTGTCTAGTTTGGTCATAGCTTTCCTTTCAAGGAGTAAGTGTCTTTTAATTTCACAGCTGCAATCACCATCTGCAATGATTTTGAAGCCCAAAAAATAAAGTCAGCCACTATTTCCATTGTTTCCTCATCTATTTGCCATAATGTGATGGAACTAGATGCCATGATCTTAGTTTTCTAAATGTTGAGCTTTAAGCCAAATTTTTCACTCTCCACTTTCACTTTCATCAAGAGGCTTTTTAGTTCCTCTTCACTCTCGGCCATAAGGGTGGTGTCATCTGCATATCTGAGGTTATTGATATTTCTCCGAGTGATCTTGATTCCAGCTTTTCCTTCAGCCAGCCCAGTGTTTCTCATGATGTACTCTGCATCAGGGTAAAATCAAGGGTGCATCAGGGTGACAATATACAGCCTTGACACACTCCTTTTCCTATTTCCTATTCCTGTTGTTCCATGTCCAGTTCTAACTGTTGCTTCCTGAAATGCATATTGATTTCTCAAGAGGCAGGTCAGGTGGTCTGGTATTCCCATCTATTTCAGAATTTTCTGTAGTTTATTGTGATCCATACAGTCAAAGGCTTTGGCATAGTCAATAAAGCAGAAATAGATGTTTTTTCTTGAACTCTTGCTTTTTTAATGATCCAGCGGATGTTGGCAATTTGAACTCTGGTTCCTCTGTCTTTTCTAAAACCAGCTTGAACATCTATAAGTTCACTGTTCACGTATTGTTGAAGCCTGGCTTGAAGAATTTTGAACATTACTTTACTAGTGTGTAGATGCAATCTCAAAAATGACAGAATGATCTTTGTTCATTTCCAAGGCAAACCATTCAATATCATGGTAATAAAAGTCTATGCCCTGACCAGTAACGCTGAAGAAGCTGAAGTTGAATGGTTCTATGAAGACCTACAAGACCTTTTAGAACTAACACCCAAAAAAAAATGTTCTTTTCATTATAGGGTACTGGAATGCAAAAGTAGGAAGTCAAGAGACACCTGGAGTAACAGGCAAATTTGGCCTTGAATTACAGAATGAAGCAGGGCAAAGGCTAATAGAGTTTTACCAAGAGAATACACCAGTCATAGCAAACACCCTCTTCCAACAACACAAGACTCTACACGTGACATCATCAGATTGTAAATACAGAAATCAGATTGATTATATTCTTTGCAGCCAAAGGTGGAGAAGCTCTATATAGTCAGCAAAAACAAGACTGGGAGCTGACTGTGGCTAAGGTCATGAACTCCTTATTGCCAAATTCAGACACAAATTGAAGAAAGTGGGGAAAACCACTAGACCATTCACATATGACCTAAATCAAATGCCTTATGATTATAAAGTGGAAGTGAGCAATAGATTCAAGGGATTAGATCTGATACACAGAATGCCTGAAGAACTATGGACAGAGGTTCATGACATTGTGCAGGAGGCAGGGATCAAGACCATATCCAAGAAAAAGAAGTGCACAAAAGGAAAATGGCAGTCTGAGGAGGCCTTAGAAATAACTGTGAAAAGAAGATAAGTGAAAAGCAAAGGAGAAAAGGAAAGTTATATCCATTTGAATGCAGAGTTCCAAAGAATAGCAAGGAGAGAAAAGGAAGCCTTCCTCAGCGATCAATGCAAAGAAATAGAGGAAAACAATAGAATGGGGAAAACTAGAGATTTTTTCAAGAAAATTAGAGATATGAAGGCAATATTTCATGCAAAGATGGGCTTAATAAATGAGAGAAAGTGTATGGACCTTACAGAAGTAGAAAATATTAAGAAGAGTGAGCAAGAATACACAGAAAAACTGCAAAAAAAAGATCTTCACGACCCAGATAATCACAATGATGTGATCACTCACCTAAAGTCAGGCACTCTGGAATGTGAAGTGAAGTGGGCCTTAGAAGCATCTCTATGAATAAAGCTAGTGGAGGTGATGGAATTCCAGTTGAGCTATTTCAAATCCTAAAAGATGATGCTGTGAAAGTTCTGCACTCAATATATCAGCAAATTTGGAAAACTCAGCAGTGGCCACAGTCCTGGAAAAGGTCAACTTTTCATTCCAATCCCAAGGAAAAGCAATGCCAAAGAATGATCAAACTATAACACAATTGCACTCATCTCACATGCTAGTAAAATTGTTTCATATTTGTATATAAAATTACATCATATTGAATATGTATAAGCATTATAAAATACTGTAAATATATACCAACATTGTAACTCAGTCAGTAAAGAATCTGTCTGCAGTGCAGGCGACCTGGGTTCAATTCCTGTGTTGGGAAGAATGCCTGAGGAAGGAAATGTCAACCCACTCCAGTATTCTTGCCTGGAGAATCCCATAGACAGAGGAGCCTGGCAGGTTACAGTCCGTGTGTTCACAAATATCCGACATGACCTATGACTAAACCATCACCAGTTGTTATATATTTGCATATAAATTTAGATTACATTGAATATATATATAAACATATACATTTTGCATTGAATATGTATAATGTATAAGTATTATAAATACCATAAATATATAACAACATAAATCATAGTATAATGGTAGTTACCATAAGCAGTAGAATTATAGTTTGTTTTCAACTTTTAAAAGCTTATATTTACTAAAATTATCCAACAGAGTTTAATTTGTTTTAAAAATTATTTTTACTCAACAAGAAACCCAATGGTTGTAGTTAGAAAAAATGGACAGATGAATAAAATGACTATTTACCAAAAAAGGTGTAATATAAATATATGGAAATGCTTAAGTTTATAGATAATTCAGAAAATGAAAGTGGATAACAACAAAATGTTCATGTATCTAACTAGGGACTTAAAAAATGATCAAATATAAGCAAGCATTTTGGGGAAATTAAAACTATTTTGCTCAGGAGAAAGGGAAAATGTTGTCTTTTATTACATCTTTTGAACATCAGGCTAGAAGCCCTACATAATTCAATAAAATAAGAAAAGTAGTTAAAAGGTACAGAGACTGGGAAAGATGAAACAAAACTATTTTTCTTCACAGATGGTATGATTTTCTGTGTGGAAATTCAAAGGAATTGAAAAAATGTATTACAACCAATAAGGAATTAGAGCAAGGTCACAATATACAAGATTAATGTAAAAAGTCCATAACTTCCTTATACACGAACAATGAACAAGTGAGATTTGAACTTAAAAACCTAATACAGTTTCCTTTAGCATCCCAAAATTGAAATTCTGAGCTATAAATCAAACAAAATATATACAAGAGCCATATGAATAAAATTATAAAACTTTAGTAAGATGAATAAAGAAAAATAAATGAAAAGAAAGCAAAGAACACCCGGAGTCACCAGAAACTAGGAGAGAGGCACGGAATAGATTCTTCCTCAGAATCTTCAGAAGGAATCCACCTTGCCTGCACTTTGACTTTGGGCTTATGGCCTTCAGAACTGCGAGAGAGAAAAAAAATCTGCTGTTTCAAGCCACCAAGTCTATGGTGGTTTGTCACATCAGACCTAGGAAACATAAAAAGGGTTAAAAAAAACTGTCACAGAATATACTAAGATATTGTGACATATATATACATAAACTCAAGGGAATTTTTTCCAGAATGCATACAAGTTCCAATAAACCAATAAGAAAAAGACATGGAATCCACTGAAATAGTGGGCAATAGAATTAAACATACACTTTACAAAAAATGATATCCAATGGCCAATACATCTATGAAAGTGTTCTCAACTTTATTAGTCATAAAATAAGTGAAAACTATAGCTAAATAAGTCAATACAGTCACCAACAGAGCTAAGATTAAAAAGAGTAACAATAATAAACACTGCTGAAGATACTGAATACCTGAAATTATTATGCTGAAAGTAATGCAATTTGTATATCACCTTAAAACTGTTTGGCAAAATTTTAAAAAAAAAAAAAAAAAAAAAAAAAAAAAAAAAAAAAAAAAAAAAAAAAAATAAATAAATGGAGAGATAATCTATGTTCATGGATAGGAAGACTCAACATTGTCACAATCTGTTTTTCACAAATTGATCTATAGATCAAAGTCAGTCTCAACCCAAATCTCGGGTTGTTGCTGTGTAGCTATAGACAATTGACTCTAACATTTCTGTGCAGAGTCAAAAGGCACAAAATAGTTAACACAACATTGAAGGAGAGAACAAAGTTGAAGAACTGAGACTACTTGACTTTAAGACTTACAATAAAGCTATAGTAATCAGGGCTCTATGGTGTTGGTGAACAGACAAATAATAAGTAAAACAGAACAGAGAGTTTAGAAATGGACCCACTCTAATAAAGGCATTTGATGTTTGACAAAGTAGCAAAGGCAATTTAATGGGGAAATGATAATCTTTTCAACAAATTATACTGGGACAAGTGGTTGTGTGTGTACTAAGTCATGTCCAACTCTTTTACAATCCCATCGACTGTAACCCACCATACTCCTCTGTCCATGGGGTTTTCCAGGCAAGAATACTAGAGTGAGTTACCATGTCCTCTTCCAGGGAATAGTCTCAATCCAAGGATCGAACATGAATCTCCTATGTCTCCTGCATTGGCTGGTGAGTTCTCTAACACTGAGCCAGCTGGGAGGCCTGGGACAACTGGACAACTGCACACAAAATGTTAATCTAGACACAGATCTTATATCCTCCATAAAAATGAATTCAAAATGGATCCCAGACATACGTGTAAAAACAAAACTATAAAACAGAAAATAACATAGAAAAAAATTGACATGAACTTATGTTTAGTAATGATATTTTAGATACAACACCAAAGGCACAATCCATTGAATTGATAACTGATAAGCTTGATTTCATAACAAGTTCTGTTCTACAATAGATTCTTTCAAGAGCACTGAACTTTTAGGGGGACAAGTGAAAACTTTAAGGATAGTACTAAATTGGTTATGTGTCATTATACATTTGTCAAAACCCATAGAATTTACATCATGAGTGGACCCTAATGAACTTTGGGTGATAATTATGTGTTATTTGTGATTCATCAATTGTAATAAATGTATCACTATGGTGTGGGATGTTAATAATGAAGGAAACCATACAGATATGGGGAAATAAATATATGGTAATTGTGTACTTTCTGGCTTAATTTTGCTGTGAACCTGAAACTGTTCTTTTTTTTTTTTTTTTTTTGAAACTGTTCTTAAAAATAAACTCTATATTAAAGTAAAACTTAAAAAATTCAACATTTCATTACTTATATAAAAACCTTTAGAAGCATTTATATTATTTGAACATAGCAAATAGATTTCCATGAATGCAATTGTAAAGAGTTATCCTCACAAATATATTTATAATAGGAAAATTAAAAATCATGTGAGTACCAAAAATGGGAGATAGGCCATTTTAATTAACCTTATACACATATTAACATTATAAGTTAGAAATATTTAGCTGCATCAGAAAATAATTTTTATATAATTTTAAGTATAAAAGGTAACACTATACTGTTAAATTTTGTAAATTTGCAGTTCTTATATAATACTATTTACTTACTACTTATTTATAGATGGTGTTTCTAGGAATATTATTTTCTTATTTATATTTCTATATTTCATGAAATCCTTATAATTAACATATGCAGTATTTCTAATTAAAACAAAATATTTTATAATTTGAACTTTACTGACCTTTAATTCAGTTAATAATCCTTTTTTTTTTTTCTGAAAAATTTTGCATACTTCTGAATCTTCTTGGATTTGCTATCTCTATCTACTTCCATACATGATAAAAAAGAGATAATAAGAGAATGTATGTGGAAGGTGTCTGTAAGCTAGCGCTGTAATAATTTTAAGGAAATGGCCTCTCAGTTTCACAATCATCAAAGTTCTCCTTATGGAGTTAAGTTAGATGTGCTCAGTGTCTCCTGCTTTCCTCCTGCTCCGGAGTTACTCATAACTGATGTCATATCTTGGTATCATTAATATTCTTGTTAGTTATATAATCTGTTCAGATTCTTTTAAAGACTGTGCAGTCATAGAGTTACATCTTTAAATCATATAATTCTGAGTAGCCCTATGTATCAAATGGTTAAACTGCTGATTGAAAGAAACATTCCTTCTCAAGCTATCACAACATAAGAAAAGAATTTAAATCTGACATACATAGTTCTTTAAAAAATTTGTTAGCTTTTCAATATTACATGACTCAAAGGTATAAAATATACAAGAAGAAGGGAATGGCAAACCACTTCAGTATTCTTGCCTTGAGAACCCCATGAACAGTATGAAAAGGAAAAAAGATAAGACACTGAAAGATGAACTCCCCAGGTCGGTAGGTGCCCAATATGCTACTGGAAATCAGTGGAGAAATAAATCCAGAAAGTATGTAGAGATGGAGCCAAAGCAAAAAAAAAAAAAAAAACTCAGTTGTGGGTGTGACTGGTGAGGAAAACAAGGTCCAATTCTGTGAAGAGCAATATTTCATAGAAACCTGGAATGTTAGGTTCATGAATCAAGGTAAATTGGAAGTGGTCAAACAGGAGATGGCTAGAGTGAACATCAACATTTTAGGAATCAGTGAACTAAGATGGACTGGAATGGGTGAATTTAACTCAGATGACGTTTACATCTACTACTGTGGGCAAGAATACATTAGAAGAAATGTAGTACCCATCATCATCATAGTCAATAAAAGAGTCTGAAATGCACTACTTGGATGCAATCTCAAAAGGGGCAGAATGATCTCTGTTCATTTCCAAGGAAAACCATTAAATATCACAGTAATCCAAGTTTTTGTCCCAACCAGTAATACTGAAAAAGCTGAAGCTGAATGGTTCGATGAAGACCTACAAGACCTTTTAGAACTAACACCCAAAAAAGATGTCCTTCTCATTATAGGGGACTGGAATGCAAAAGTAGGAAATCAAGAAACACCTGGAGTACTAGGCAAATTTGGCCTTGGAGTACAGAATGAAGCAGGGCAAAAGCTAATAGAATTTTGTCAAGAGAACACACTGTCATAGCAAACACCCTCTTCCAACAACAACAACTCTACACATGGACATCACCAGATGGTCAACACCACAATCAGATTTATTATATTCTTTGCAGACAAAGATGGAGAAGCTCTATCAAAAACAAGACTGGGAGCTGATTGTGGCTCACATGATGCCAATTCAGACTTAAATTGAAGAAAGTAGGCAAAATCACTAGGGCATTCAGATATGACATAAATCAAATCCCTTATGGCTATACAGTGGAAGTGAGAAATAGATTTAAGGGACTAGATCTGATAGAGTGCCTGATGAACTGTGGACGGAGGTTCATGACGTTGTACAGGAGACAGGGATCAAGACCTTCCCCAAAAAAAGAAATGCAAAAAGGCAAAATGGCTGTCTGAGGAGCCCTTACAAATAGCTGTGGAAAGAAGACAAGTGAAAAGCAAAAAAGAAAAGGAAAGCTATATCAATTTGAATGCAGAGATCCAAACAATAACAAGGAGATATAAGAAAGCCTTCCTCAAGCATCAGTGCAAAAAAAAAATAGAGGAAAACAATAGAATGGGAGAGTCTAGAAATCTCTTCAAGAAAATTAAAGGCACCAAGGGAGCATTTCATGCAAAGATGGGCTCAATAAAGAACAGAAATTGTATGGACCTAACAGAAGCAGAAGTTATTAAGAAGAAGTGGCAAGAATACAGAGAAGAACTATACAAAATAATCTTCACGACCCAGATAATCACGATGATGTGATCACTCACCTAGAGACAGACATCCTGGAATGCGAAGTCAAATAGGCATTAGGAAGCATCACTATGAACAAAGCTAGTGGAGCTGATGGAATTCCAGTTGAGCTATTTCAAATCTTAGAAGATGATGCTCTGAAAGTGCTGCACTCAATATGGCAG
The DNA here is from genome assembly GCF_019320065.1 of Cervus canadensis. Taxonomy (NCBI): domain Eukaryota; kingdom Metazoa; phylum Chordata; class Mammalia; order Artiodactyla; family Cervidae; genus Cervus; species Cervus canadensis. Next base: position 1,449,571 of record NC_057388.1, read on the forward strand.
CAAATTTGGAAAACTCAGCAGTGGCCACAGGACTGGAAAAGGTCAGTTTTTCATTCCAATGCTAAAGAAAGGCAATGCCAAAGAATGCTCAAACTACTGCACACTTGTACTCATCTCACAGGCTAGTAAAGTTATGCTGAAAATGCTCCAAGCCAGGCTTCAGCAACATGAAATGTGAACTTCCAGATGTTCAATCTGGTTTTAGAAAAGGCAGAGGAACCAGAGATCAAATTGCAAACATCTGCTGGATCATCAAAAAAGCAAGAGAGTTCCATAAAAACATCTACTTCTGCTTTATTGACTATTCCAAAGCCTTTGTGTGGATCACAATAAACTGGAAAATTCTTAAAGAGATGGGAAAGCAGACGACCTGACCTGCCTCTTGAGAAATCTGTATGCAGGTCAGGAAGCAACAGTTAGAACTGGACATGGAACAACAGAGAGGTTCCAAATAGGAAAAGGAGTATGTCACGGCTGTATATTGTCACCCTGCTTATTTAATTTATATGCAGAGTACATCATGAAAAATGTTGGGCTGGATGAAGCACAAGCTGGTATCAATATTGCCGGGAGAAATATCAATACCCTCAGATGTGCTGATGACACCACCCTTATGGCAGACGGTGAAGAAAAACTAAAGAGCCTCTTGATGAAAGTGAAAGTGGAGGATGGGAAATTGGCTTAAAGCTCAACATTCAGAAAACTAACATGATGGCAGCCATTCCTATCACTTCATGGCAAATAGATGGGGAAACAATGGAAACAGTGAGACACTTTATTCTTCTCGGCTCCGATATCACTGTAGATGGTGACTACAGCCATGAAATTAAAAGATGCTTACTCCTTGGAAGGAAATTTATGGCAAACCTAGATAGCATATTAAAAAGCAGAGACATAACCTTGTCAACAAAGGTCCGTCTAGTCAAGGCTATCCCTTTCCATTAGTAATATATGGATGTGAGAGTTGGACAATAAAGTAAGCTGAGCACGGAAGAATTGATGCTTTTGAACTGTGGTGTTGGAGAAGTCTCTTGAGAGTCCCTTGGACTGCAAGGAGATCCAACTAGTCCATCCTAAAGAATATCAGTCCTGAGTGTTCATTTGAAGGCCTAATGTTGAAGCTGAAACTCCAATACCACCTGATGGAAAGAGATGACTCATTGGTAAAGACCCTGATGCTGGGAAAGATTGAAGGTGGGAGGAGAAGTGGATGACAGAGGATGAGATGGTTGGATGGCATCTCCGACTCAATGGACATGAGTTTGGGTAAACTCCGGGAATTGGTGATGGACAGGGAGATCTGGCGTACTGCAATCCATGGGGTCATAAAGAGTCAGACACAACTGAGAGACTGAACTGAACTGTTCTTAAGCACCTTTATTTGTCATTAGTTACTTCTGCACAAACCACACTGTTATTAGTTTTTAGTTTCTCCTTTCAGAAATATTTATTTATATGGTGGATTAACAAATTCAAAGAGACAATTGTTTATGTCTTTCCTACAAAAAGTGATAGCACACTATATAAAATATTAAATACATTTTATTTTTCCACCAATGATAAATATTTTGAGTATATATTTATATCAGTATGTAACAAGATTCTTTAAGTTTACTTCAGTGTAAGATACTGACTGTCCTCATATTACTGGATTTTTGTTCAAAATAATTTAATTTTTAGCTAGAATTTTGGTATTATAAACAATACTATATTACTTTTAATATATGTCATTTACAATTGTGTACACATATCTCTTATACAAATTTCATTTAAAATTTTTCAGGAGAATGAAGGAGCTATTATTACTGATAATTTTAGAAATGTAGTTACTGAATATTAATATTTTTACATTTTACTACATAGTTTTTCATAGAAATTGTTCCAAAATATGTTCCTACTTGCTACAAATAGCGTTTGCTCCACACTTTTTCTTGCACATTTCTGATAATAGCATATTGTTAAATTTTAGGGTCTCTCTCAAACTAACCAGAGAAAAACAGCATACCATGATCATTTCTCTTACAGTTCGTATCTTTGCCCATTTTTCTGTTGGATATTTTACAAATTAATTTGTAAGAGTACATTATGAATCAGAGAAGCTATGACTTTTTATATAATAGGGTCTCAATTTTTTTTTTTAATTAGTCTTGTTTCTGTGCTTGGTTTATGATACATTTTTTTTGCAATTTTATACCTGTAATGTTAATTAATCAATATTTTATTTTATATGTTATTGATTTGAGTCTAATTATAAAATTGAAATTATAGTATGTTAGGCCTCAATTTTTATTATGTCATACAATTGTTTAATTAGCATTTTTCTTTAAGTTAGATTTGCATAAAATTTTCTTTTGTTTCCAATGTTTCTGGACTATACAAACATGTTTATATTAAAGGAGACAAACTTTTTGTCCTGATTCAGATGCTAATTTTATTGCACTACAAGAGTTTATTTTTGCCAGTTATAAGTCTTTCATTTTTGTTTCCATTGATCCCTGTTGACGTACAAGTACTACAATGGTATTCTTTAAAGTATTCCTGGGAGTTTTAAACTTTCCATAGTTTATTAAGTGTATATGTTAACATTTTATATTTTTTGGAACCATATAAATGGTATTTATTTTACTAATTATCTTAAGCATGTGTTGATTACATATATAAATAGTATTGATTTCTATTAATTTTGTGCATTATCTAATTTATTTATTGTTTGAAATGTATTTTCAGGTTTCTTTTTCTGTTAGGTTTTTTTGGTAAAATATATGTCATGTGTAAATAGTCATACTTTTATTTCTTCCTTTCCAGTTTGTGTATTTTAATTTTATTATTCTGTTTATTTGGGAGATACCTCTAGCACAGTGTTTGATAATAGGAATGATGAGTGTTTTGTTTTGTTGTTGTTTTCTTTTTTTAGTAGTCTTCACTATAACACATAAACATTAATTGTTATTTCATTACACTTAATGGTGAAGTTTGGGCTGAGCATTAAATTTTATCATGTTAGATATCAAAGGATAACTATTTTGCTTGATGTAGGGAAAGAAACTCCAACTATAAGCACATTAATGTTCAAGCAAAAGATAGACAAATAAATATAAATCAAAATTAGTATCTTCTGAGTATTAAAATATCATAAAGAGAGAAAAGGTGAGTTGTATATTGGAAGAATACAAGGGTTTCTATCTGCTGCTACTGCTGCTGCTGCTAAGTTGCTTCAGTCATGTCCGACTCTGTGTGACCCCAAAGACGGGAGCCCACCAGGCTCCCCCGTCCCTGGGATTCTCCAGGCAAGAACACTGGAGTGGGTTGCCATTTCCTTCTCCAGTGCATGAAAGTGAAAAGTGAAAGTGAAGTCGCTCAGTCGTGTCCGACTCTTAGCGACCGCGTGGTGCAGCCCACCAGGCTCCTCTGTCCATGGGATTTTTCCAGGCAAGAATACTGGAGTGGGGTACCATTGCCTTCTCTGAGGTTTCTATCTAGAACATATTATAGACAAATCAGGAAGAACAGACAACTCAATTGAAAAGAATGAGCAGGACATTTGAGCTGGTGTTTCAAAGAAAAGCATGTTCAAGTGATGAGAAAAATATGTGACAGGGTGCCTAATCTCAGTCATCAGGAAAATACAAATTTTTAAAAAAATTAATAAGGATCATTAAAATATATTGACACTAAATATTAACAGTAGTGAAAAACCATGTTTTGACACAATCATGAATAAATGAATGCTCATATTATGTTGGAAGGAGTTTAACTGATAAATAAACTGATACTTTGGAAAACTAAGTGAATCTAATAATTCAAATGCATCCTTGAGTATATACAAATCACATGAGTCAGCAATTCCATTCCTAGTTAAATCATTGAAGAAATCTATATTTCTGTGCAACAGAATATATTTACAAGAATGTTCAAGGCTGCAGTGTTTAAGTAACATGTAATGAACATTATCCGAATGGCTGTCAACAATAGAGAAAATAAATACATTACCATGAAATATCACTTCAGTCGTGTCTGGTTCTTTGCAGCCCCATGGACTGTAGCCCACCAGGTTCCTCTGTCCATGGGATTCTCCAGCCAAGAAGACTGGAGTTGGTTGCCATTTTTCCTCCTCCAGGGGTTCTTCCAAACTCAGGGATCGAACCTGTGTCTCTTATGTCTCCTGCATTGGCAGGTTGGTTCCTTGTCACTAGCGCCACCTTGAAAGCCCATAGAGCTACTGATACGAATAATGTACAGCTATAAAACTAACTGAATTGGAATATCTTATAACAATAAGTACAAATCTCACAAACATTGTTGAGATAGAGGGCCAGACAAACAATAATATGTATATACTACGTGAGTCCATTTATGCAGCTTTAAAAATAAGCAGAACTAAGCTCAGATGTTAAAATAAGTGATTTCCACAGTAATGGAGAGACAAAAAAAGCATTAATAACTGAAAAGTGGTGTGAGGTGTTGCCTGTTTGGTTTCTCAGTCCAGATAGAAATGGCATAAGTGTTCACAAGGTGATAATTCTGTCAGGAAACCTTCTGTATGTGTTGTAATATTTCAATAATATATAATCTCAATACAGAGATTATAGTAACCTGGGGCAATTTATTCTAGGATATGATATACCTTTTAATATTAGATTTATATTTGAAAAAAATCGTGAGCTATCTAATTAAATAATTGTCTCATTTTTAAAATTTGTGCCTTTCTCTATTACAGACTCCAAAATTTATATGATGTCTTTAACTTGTCTTTTTTTTTTCTTTTTCTCTAAAATTATTTTAAATTCTTTGTTTTCTATTAATGCTTTCCTTGGGTACATCTTTTAGCATCTTTTTTTCCAGCATTTCATGGTGATTATTTTCCTATATAATTTTCATATTAATTTAAGCAGTTAATTTTCCATTTTTTTCTCAGTTCTACTGGCTTCTACTGTATATATACATGTATATATTATGATGGCTTTTCCTAACTGAATTGTTGTTTTATTTACATATATGATTGATGCACCATTATTAAACTTGAGACAATATTTTAATGTCATATAATTTTTCTTTATTGTGTTCTGTTGATGAGTTTTTCTGTACTTTGTCCATTACTTCATTTTAATATTGTTATGTAGATGCTATTTTAGTGATTTCTTAAATATTATTTTTAAAACAAAGGGATTTTTTGGGATCCAAATCTTTGGAGTTGAGAGAAAGGAGAAATCCAGACTATCATTTCAGACTATAGAATTTTAATAAAGCAATCTACTTTCATTTCTTATTTTGCTTTCTGAAATTCTACCACAGGTAAAAAAAGTAATAAATAAATTCTGGTCCCAGTCTACTACCAGGCCATAGATATATTTTTATTATTATTTATTTATTTTTCACCCCATGCACTTTTGAGCATCCTGTTGCAAACAGATGCAGAGTTTTAAACTCAAGATGGGCCTTTCAATTTTAGGGAGAATATTTATGCTGGTTTCTTCATCACTTAATATTCTCACCACTTATTTTCTTCTGTCTGAAATGTAGGTCCTCTCAAGTCCTTCCTACATAACCCCTCTTAACTGTGCCCATCTGTACCCTTATTTGATGTGTAAGAAATTTCAAGTTCTCTTGTATTCTAAAAATAGGAGTATGCTGATTTTCTTCTCTGTTATTAAAGAATTATCAGTAGTTGAAAGTGTAAACAATGAATTTAAGAGAATGTGCAAACCATAAATCTAAAGTATATGTTTTATATTAGTTAGAAATTCTTGCTGTATTCTGTATTATCATCTATCAATAAATAACTATTAGAATGATTTATTCAACTGTACATCTCAAATGGATTATCAGCTATTTAACTATCTATATACATCTATCAATCTATCTATATACATACACACAGACAGACTAACTGGGCTATGGTATTTGTAAAATATGGGAAACCATCATATTTCTATGTCTTTCATGAAAAATTGTATTTCTTTCAAGGGGAGGTAAAGGGGATGAACATCACTAATTTATATTATTCTATAGATATTTGTTATGTAATTATTACTGGAATACATTTTAACCAATGAACAGATTAAGATTATCAAATCATTATAAAGATAACTAAGAGGGATCAGGCAACTTTGAATATTAATATTATGCAGCAATTTGTATTAAAAATAAGCAAAAATGAGTAAATGGAGTATACCACTTTATCTATAAAGTTTTCTTTATTTTTCTAAGTACATAATCTGAAATTCAAAAATTTATTTTCTATAAAAATAAGGGATTGAAATATGAAAATACAATGGATTAAAGTTATTAAAATAAAGCCTTAGAGAAAAGAAGAAAGCATTTTCAGTCTCCAGGGCATATGTTCTAAATGCTGCAGATGCTTTTATCTATGCCATTTTGCATACTAACTCAATTTAATTAAAATTCTTGTGTGTGGGGGGGGGTGTATGTGTATGTGGGGGTGTATGTATGTGTGGGGGTGTGTATGTGTGTGGGGGGGTTTATGTGTGTGGTGGAAAGCTTATTTGAATATACCACTCCCACTCACATTTTTTTTTTTACTTGCAATATGGCTTTTACAAATAGCTGACAAAAGAAGAGAAGCAAAAGTCAAATGAGAAAATGAAAGATACACCCATTTAAATGCAGAGTTCCAAAGAATAGCAAAGAGAGATAAGACAGCCTTCCTCAGTGATCAATGCAAAGAAATAAAGGAAAAAAATAGAATGAGAAAGATTAGAGATTTCTTCAAGAAAATTAGAGATATCAAGGGAACATTTCATGCAAAGATGAGAACAATAAAGGACAAGAATGTTATAGACATAAAAGAAACCGAATGTTAAAAAGAGGTGGCAATAATACACAGAAAAACTACAAAAAAGATCTTCATGACCCAGATAATCACAATGGTGTGATCACTCACCTAGAGCCAGACATCTTGGAATGTGAAGTCAAGTGGGCCTCAGGAAGCATCACTATGGACAAAGCTAGTGGAGGTGATGAAATTCTAGTTAAGCTATTTCAAATTTTAAAAGATGATGCTGTGAAAGTGTTGCACTCAGTATGCCAGCAAATCTGGAAAACTCAGCAGTGGCCACAGGACTGGAAAAGGTCAATTTTCATTCCAATGCCAAAGAATTTTCAAACTACCACACAAAAGCACTCCTCTCACAAGCTAGCAAAATGATGCCCAATATTCTCCAAGACAGACTTCAACAGGATGTGAACCACAAATTTCCAGATGCTCAAGCTGGATTTAGAAAAAGCAAAGGAGGAAGAGATCAAATTGCCAACATCTGTCGGATCATCAAAAAAGCAAGAAAATTCCAGAAAAACATCTACTTCTGTTTCATTGACTATGCCAAAGCCTTTGACTCTGTGGGTCACAACAAACTGTAGAAAATTCTGAAAGAGATTTGAATACCAGACCACCTGACCTGCCTCCTGAGAAATCTATTGGCATGTCAAGAAGCAACAATTAGACTAGACATGGAACAACAGACTGGTTCCAAACAGGGAAAGGAGTACCTCAAGGTTACATATTGTCATCCTGCTTATTTAAACTACATGCAGAGTACATCATGAGAAATGCTGGGCTGGATTAAGCACAAGCTGGAATCAAGACTGGCAGGAGAAAATCAATAACCTCAGATATGCAGATGACACCACCCTTATGGCAGAAAGAAAAGAAGAAATAAAGAACCTCTTGATGAAAGTGAAAGAGGAGAGTGAAAAGTTGGCTTAAAGCTCAACATTCAGAAAACTAAGATCATGACATCCAGTCCCATCACTTCATGGCAAATAGACAGGGAAATAGTGGAAACAGTGGCAGCCTCTATTTTTTGGGCTCCGAAATAACTGCAGATGGTGATTGCAGCCATGAAATTAAAAGATGCTTACTCCTTGCAAGGAAAGTTATGACCAACCTAGACAGCATATTAAAAAGCAGAGACATTACTTTGTCAACAAAGGTCCATCTAGTCCAGGCTATGGTTTTACCAGTGGGCATGTATGGATGTGAGAGTTGGACTATAAAGAAAGCTGAGCACTGAAGAATTGATGCTTTTGAACTGTGGTGTTGGAGAAGACTCTTGAGAGTCCCTTGGACTGCAAGGAGATCCAACCATCCATCCTAGAGGAGATCAGTCCTGGGTGTTCATTGGAAGGACTGATGCTGAAGCTGAAACTCCAATACTTTGGCCACCTGATGTGAAGGGCTGACTCATTAGAGAAGACCCCGATGCTGGGAAAGATTGAAGGTGGGAGGAGAAGAGGACAACAGGATGAGATGGTTTGATGGCATCTTGGACTCGATGGACATCAGTTAGAAGTTGGTAATGGACGGGGAAGACTGACATGCTGCATTGCACGGGGTGACAGAGTCAGATCAGTTCAGTTCAGTTCAGTTCAGTTGCTCAGTCGTGTCCGACTCTTTGCGACCTCATGAATCGCAGCACACCAGGCCTCCCTGTCCATCATCAACTCCAAGAGTTTACTCAAACTTATACCCATTGAGTCGGTGATGCCATCCATCTATCTCATCCTCTGTCATCCCCTTCTCCTCCTGCCACCTATCCCTCCCAGCATCAGGAGGGTCAATGAGTCAACTCTTTGCATCAGGTGGCCAAAGTATTGGAGTTTCAGCTTCAGCATCAGTCCTTCCAATGAACACCCAGCACTGATCTCCTTTACAATGGACTGGTTGGATCTCCTTGCATTCCAAGGGAGTCTCAAGAGTCTTCTCTAACACCACAGTTCAAAAGCATCAATTTTTCGGCACTCAGCTTTCTTCACAGTCCAACTCTCACATCCATACATGACCACTGGAAATACCATAGCCAGATACGACTGAGCAATTGAACTGAATATGGCTCTGATTGTATTTAAGTATCATGTTAGGTGCAATTTGTTATGTTACGTATTATCTAGAAGACACCCTTGGTTTTCTTAAACCAAGCTTTATTTTTCTTCAAGTTATAACATTTTTATACACCATGATAGTTAAAGCACTTTGGTTTCTGTTACAGGTTGAACTGTGTTTCTCCTCAAATTGATCCGTTGGAGTCCTAATCAACACTTGTTGCTGTTCAGTTGCTCAGTTGTATCTGACTCTGCAACTCCATGGACTACAGTACATCAGGCATCCCTCTCTTTCACTATGTCCTGGAGTTTGCTCAAACTCATGTCCCTTGAGTCAGTGATGTGATCCAATCACTTCATCCTCCGTCATCCCCTTCTCTTCCTGCCCTCAATTTTTCTTAAAATCAGTGTCTTTTCCAGTGAGTCAGCTCTTTACATCAGGTGGTTAAAGTATTAGAACTTCAATGTCAGCATCAGTCCTTCCATTGAATACTCAGGTTTGATTTCCTTTAGAATTAACAGGCTTGACCTTGCTCTCCAAGGAACTCTCAAGCATCTTCTCCAGCACTACAATTTGAAAGCATCAGTTTCTCAGTTCAGTGCAGTTCCGTTCAGTTCAGTCACTCAGTTGTGTGATTCCACTCACTCTTTCTGATTCCATGGAAGCAGGCCTCCCTGTCCATCACCAACTCCCAGAGTTTACCCAAACTCTGAGAACTCTCAAGAGTCGTCTCCAATACCACAGTTCAAAAGCATCAATTCTTCAGCCCTCAGCTTTCTTTGTAGTCCAACTGTCACATCCATACATGATTACTGGAAAAACCAGAGCTGTGACCAGATGGACCTTTGTTGGTAAAGTAATTCTCTGCTTTTTAATATGCTATCTAGGTTGGTCATAGCTTTTGTTCCAAGGAGCAAGTGTCTTTTAATTTTATGGCTGCAGTCACCATCTGCAGTGATTTTGGAGCCCCCTCCCCCAAATATAGTCTCTTACTGTTTCCATTGTTTCCCCTTCCGTTTGCCATGAAGTGATGGGACCAGATGCCATGATCTTAACTTTCTGAATGTTAATTTTTAAGCCAACTTTTTCACTCTCCTCTTTCATTTTATCAAGAGGCTCTTTTAGTTCCTCACTTTCTACCATAAGTGTAGTATCATCTGTGAATCTGACATTATTGCTATTTCTCCCGGCGATCTTGATTCCAGCTTGTGCTTCATCCAGCCCAGCATTTCTCATGATGCACTCTGCATATAAGTTAAATAAGCAGGGTGACAACATTCAGCCTTGACATACTCCTTTCCCTATTTGGAACCAATCTGCTGTTCCATGTCCAGTCCTAACTGTTGCTTCTTGACCTGCATACAGATTTCTCAGGAGGCAGGTCAAGTTGTCTGCAATTCCATCTTTTTAAGAATTTTCCACAGTTTGTGTTGATCCACACAATCATAGCTTTGGCATAGTCAATAAAGCAAAAGTAGATGTTTTTCTGGAACTCTCTTGATTTCCAATGATCCAGCAGATATTGTCAACTTGACCTCTGGTTCCTCTGCCTTTTCTAAATACACTTGAACATCTAGAAGTTCACGATTCAGGTACTATTGAAGCCTGGCTTGGAGCATTTTGAGCATTACTTTACTAGTGTGTGAGATGAGTGCAATTGTGCAGTAGTTTGAGCATTCTTTGGCATTGCCCTTCTTTGGGATTAGAATGAAAACTGACCATTTCCAGTCCTGTGGCCACTGCTGAATTTTCCATATTTGCTGGCATACTGAGTGCAGCCCTTTCACAGCATCACCTTTTAGGATTTGAAATAGCTCAACTGGAATTCCATCATCTCCATTAGCTTTGTTCATAGTGATGCTTCCTAAGGCCCACTTGACTTCACATTCCAGAATGTCTGGCTCTAAGGAAGTGATCACAGCATTGTGATTATCTGGGTCATGAAGATCTTTTTTGTATAGTTATTCTGTGTATTCTTGCCACCTCTTTTTAATATCTTCTGCTTCTGTTTGATCCACACCATTCCTGTACTTTATTGTGCCCATTTTTGCTTGAAGTGTTCCCTTGGTATCTCTAATTTCCTTGGGTCTTTAAAATATAATTAAGTTAAAGTGAGGCTTCTAGGTTGGTCCATAATTTAGTGTGAATAGCAAATTTAGAAAAAGAGGAAATTATGACCCAGATTTGTACAGAAAGAAAATCATATGAAACAGAGAGAGGAGAAATGGACAGAGAGAAATCTCAGAAAAACCAAACTTTGCATACACATTGATCTTGAATTTCTGTAGGAATACAGATTCTTTGATATATGATACCCAGGGTGCTACTGTTTATATGGCAGCCTTAGCAAATTCAGTTTTCAGGTTCTGTGCTGATATGGTTGTAGATTAAAGAAACAAAGGGATAAATTGATGGTCAATGAAAATGAAGGACAAAAGATAGGTGTCTTCAAGGATCTCAGAGGATGAGTTCATGTCACTTCTTTCTAAATTATGACTATCGATCTGATGTAATCCTCAATCTCCTGTGACCTGCATCCCCATCCCATGCTACCCTCCATGTGTGCATGTGTGCTTATTCACTCAGTCATATCCAACTCTTTGCAACCCAATGGACAGTACTCTGTTAGACTCTTTTGCCCATGGAATTCTCCAAGCAAGAGAACTGGTGTGGGTAGCCATTCCCTTCTCAAGGGGATCTTCCCAATCCCGGGATCAGACTCAGGGTTTGAACTGGATCCCACATTGCACTTAGATTATTACCATCTGGGTGACCAAAGAAGCCCATGCTAACTTCTGAGTGTCTCCAAATCAGTTTATACTTATTTCAGAGTGTAAGCCAAATACATATGGTTTATGTATTTTGGACCAATGTATGAAGTCTCAGTTTTGGTCTAGGGTCTCACTGCCATGCTATTTATGAATGTTGGTATGTGTATTTAAATCTGGTGTTGGGCTACTTGGACCAGCTATGGCATTCACAACCCTAATGACTACCCAAAGTTCACTTTCTATATAAGTGATACTATAGCAACTTTATTCAAGAGACAAAAAAATGAATGACCATGGACTCATTGTCCTAATGTAATCACTAAAATCAATTGCTTCTGTTCACCCTTCTATATTTCCCAGTTTAATAGTTTTAATAGTATTTTTACAACTTTACATCTTCACATAGTATAATGGAACATGTGTTTTCCTCATTCTTAAATAGCTTCTTATTCATTTAGTTTAAAGTAAACTAATACCTTACCTAAAATACAGGCTACAAATTTAAACTGTCCATCTATTCATGGGCATTTTAAAGAATTTGGTATTCTAGTTATCACTGCAATGGACAGATGGAAGGTCCTTTTACTGCTTTCAAGATGTGCCTATTAATAATCCATGTCTTCCTACACTGGGAGGCTGAGTGCATTTCTCCTGTCTGTTTAACCATGATTCTAGCTGCATGACCACTCAACAGGAGATAATTCTTGATAAATCCTTTACCATATGTCCATCAAAGAGTGAGTTCTAATTCTCCTAAATATAGGGGAAGGTTATAATTAAGGAAAACTTTATAATTTCCTAAATTATATTTAGGAAAAATAAATGATATATTACTTTGCCAACAAAGGTCCATCTAGTCAAAGCTATGGTTTTACCAGTAGTCATGAGAGTTGGACCACAAAGAAAGTTGAGTGCTGAAGAATTGATGCTTTTGAACTGTGGTGTTGGAGAAGACTCTTCAGAGTCCCTTGGACTGCAAAGAGATCAAACCAGTCAATCCTAAAGGAAATCAGCCCTGAATATCCACTGGAAGGACTGATTCTGAAGCTGAAACTCCAATACTTTGGACACCTGATGTGAAGAACTGACTCATTGGAAAAGACCCTGATGCTGGGAAAGATTGAAGGCAGGAGGAGAAGAGGACAACAGAGGATGAGATGTTGGATGGCATCACCAACTCCATGGACATGTGTTTGAGCAAGCTCCAGGAATTGGTAATGGACAGGCAAGCCTAGCATGCTGAAGTTCATGGGACTGCAAAGAGTCATACACAACTGAGTGACTGACTGACTGACATGTTATATATTAATAACATATGTCTATGCTTACCAGGAGACTAAGCATAGAAAAGTAAGCTCTTTAATATATAACAAACGCACTATATAAAATATGTTATATGACATGTATATGTTTCATAATTTTCGGTAGAATAATAATTGAAAAACAAGCTTTATTTGCTAAATTGTAACAAATACAAGCTAGTATTTTTGGTGCTGAAATCAATGGGATTGCAAAGAATCAGACACAACTGAGTGACTGAACTGAACTAAATATATATAATGGAATATTATTCAGAAAAAAAATTAAATTATATCCTTTGCAGCAACATGGATAGACCTAGGTAGTATTATGTTTAGTGAAAGAATTCAGATAGAGAAAGATAAATGTTTTGCTATTACTTATATGTGAAGTCTAAAAATAAAATAAATGAGCATAAACAACAAACAGAAACAAGATCACAGATATAGACAATGAGCTAGCATTTTCCAGGGTGAGAGGGAAAGAGGGAGAAGCAAGATAGGAATATGAAATTAATAGATATGAACTACTACGCAGGTAATAGATAACCTGGAAGGAAATATTGTAGATCACAGGGGATATAGGCATGATTCTGTAATACCTTTAAACGGAGCATAATTTGTAAAGATATTGAAGCACTGTATTTTATACCTGAAATGAATATAATATTGTAAGTAACTATACTTCAATTTTCATGAAGTAAAAGTGTTAGTTGTTAAGTCCTGTCTGCCTTTTTGATACTCCAGGATCCCCTGTCTATGGAATTCTCCAGGTGAGAATACTAGAGTGGGAAACCATTCCCTTCTTAAAGGCATCTTCTTCACCCAGGGATCAAACTTGGGTCTCCAGCATGGCAGGCAGATCTTTACCATTTGAGCCACCGGGGAAGCCAATTTTCATAAAGAATCACATAAATAAATAAAATAAAGTCTGGCCAACCTGAGGTAATTTCTTATTTATAGGGTTTAAAATATATTCTAGAAACTTTCAATTCCTGTATCTATGAGTAGTTCAAATTGGCCAGTTAAATATAGACACATTCCAAATATTAGCTACAAGCTGTTCAGTTCAGTTCAGTTTAGTCAATCAGTTGTGTCTGACTCTTTGTGACCCCACGGAATGCAGCACGCCAGGCCTCCCTGTCCATCACCAATGCCTGGAGTTTACCCAAACTCATGTCCATTGAGTCAGTGATGCCATCCAACATGCTATCCTCTGTTGTCCCCTTCTTCTCCTGCCTTCAAACTTAACCAGCATCAGGGTCTTTGCATCAGGTGGCCAAAGTATTGGAGTTTCAGCTTCAACATTAGCCCTTTCAATGAACACTCAGGACTGATCTCCTTTAGGATGGACTGGTTGGATCTCCTTGCAGTCCAAGGGACTCTCAAGAGTCTTCTCCACACCACAGTTCAAAAGCATCAATTCTTCCATGCTCAGCTTTCTTCACAGTCCAACTCTCACATCCATACATGACCACTGGAAAAACCATAGCCTTGACTAGACGGACCTTTGTTGACAAAGTAATGTCTTTGCTTTTTAATACACTGTTTAGGTTGGTCCTAACTATCCTTCCAAGGAGTAAGCATCTTTTAATTTCTTGGCTGCAGTCACCATCTGCATTGATTTTGGAACCCCCCCAAAATAAAGTCTGTCACTGTTTCCACTGTTTCCCTATAGATTTGCTATAAAGTGATGGGACCGGATGCCATGATTTTAGATTTCTGAATGTTGAGCTTTAAGCCATCTTTTTCACTCTCCTCTTTCACTTTTATCAAGAGGCTCCTTAGTTCTTCTTCACTTTCTGCCATATGGGTGCTGTCACCTGCATATCAAAGGTTATTGGTATATCTCCCGGCAATCTTGATTCCAGCTTGTGCTTCTTCCAGCCCAGCGTTTCTCATGATGTACTCTGCATAGAAGTTAAATAAGCACTGTGACAATATACAGCCTTGACGTACTCTTTTTCCTATTTGGAACCAGTGTGTTTTTCCATGTCCAGTACTAACTGTTACTTCCTGACCTGCATACAGATTTCTTAAGAGGCAGGTCAGGTGGTCTGGTATTCTCATCTCTTTCAGAATTTTACACAGTTTATTGTGATCCACACAGTCAAAGGCTTTGACATAGTCAATAAAGCAGACATAGATTATTTCTGGAACTCTCTTGCTTTTCTGATGATCCAGCAGATGTTGGCAATTTGATCTCTGGTTCCTCTGCCTTTTCTAAAACCCTCTTAAATACCTGGAAGTTCATAGTTCATGTATTATTGAGGCCTGGCTTGGAGAATTTTGAGCATTACTTTACTAACATGTGAGATGAGTGCAATTGTGCTGTAGTTTGAACATTCTTTGGCATTGCCACTTTAAATATTATGAAAATAAATAATGTAATTAGCATATTACACAAAGATGATCAAAATAAGGTTCAAGGAAAACGTTTGTTGGAAACAACCCAATGGAGTCACTAAGATGTTTGATATGTAACTAAGAAGTTGATATCGTTTGCTGTTTTGTATCTTTGATCAAATCAATGGGAAAACCAAGAGTAATGAGACTTGTCCAGAATAAATGAGACATTATCTACAGAGTATGTTCCTTAAACTCTCCTTTTTTTTTTTTGTATTAGTCATAAAACTCAAAAATCTGCATCTTGAGATAGATAAATTTATAATAGTATGCGTATTATGGAAAAATGCCAGTGACACTATCTTATTTGTTATATCCCTCAAGAAAACCACTCTGACAGTTTTAAGACATCAGAGCTATAAATCCTGTCTCATGGAGATAAGATAACCTCTTCATCTTTCCCGCTGCCTTTAAGATAATCAGCAGTATGTTGAATCATTTATAAAGGGCATGGAGAATATTGGATCAATGATAGATTTTTTTTTAAGGCAGAATAATTTATGAGTATATTTAGAGATTTATTTTTTAAATTATTGCATTCTAAGGAAAAGATATTGAGAAAAGTAAGATCTTCATATATTGAGTATTTATTACCTTTTTTTAAAATTTAAATTATGAGGAAAATCTCAATGTTGGTAACAATTTATGTCACATTTAACTTCAATTCTTTGTCTGTTATCATTTGTTATTTCTGCTTTTTCACTAAAATACCTAGAAAGTAATAGAAATGAGTTGCCAGACACATTATTATGACACCCACTAATGTTTATGATTGAGGTTAGTATATATCCAGAAGGAAGTTCACATAACCAAATTGCTTTCACAGAACATATTTATCATATGAACACAGAATGAGAAAAAAAATATTCTTACAAATCATTAATAAGTAAAAAAAAAAAGTAAAATAAAACAAGGCAAGAAAAAGACTATGGTCTGTGGCATTCAGTATAGGGTCACACATCACAGATATCGCTTTTCTTCCAGTGGTAACAGTCGGTGGAGAGTTTGCTTTCTTGTATATACTTTCTTTTGGGGGCAATCTAATAAGATAGGAGTTCACAGAATATAAGTTATAACATCATTTTGAAATAATATAATAATATATCAATTATGTTCTCATTATGTGAGTTAAACAGTCTTAGTTATCCAATTATAGAATATAAGTCATATCCACATAGTCACTTAAATGTTTAAGAGGGCCATGCAATAATTGCATGACAACACTTAAAGAAACAAGACAAGAATCTGAATCCAAGCACCTTTTAGTTTCCAAAGTTACTAAACCCTCTACTCCCATCAACTTCTTTTTCCACAGCAAGAGATTAATAATCTTGTCTTTCACTGTGTGTGGTGCAAAGGACAGGGAGATTAATAATCTTGTCTTTCACTGTGTGTGGTGCAAAGGAGAACAGGTACTCTATGGAATTTATAGACAGCACAGTTGTTTCAGTATCTTTCTTAAGTGCAATTACATGATTGACAATCAGATCATTTTCTCTGCCTTACCTTGTGTATTTTCCAAGAGACAAAAATAAGTTTTCCACCTTCCAGAAACTTCTTGCAACTCAGTTCCTGGCTATAAGACAGTAGACTAGAGGTGGGGCAGATATGACCCTTTGTTAAGATATGCTGACTATGATCTAGGAAACTAGACGACATGTTAAGAGTTAGGAGCAAATATGGTGGGATAACTTTTGTGCTTTGATTGGCCAGATTAAAATCTAGTCACAGGCCAGAGAGACACAGACCTCAGGTGGAGAGGCAGGTTATATGAAGGAGATTTACCTGGGATGAAGACTGGGAACAGCATTCATAGACAAGAGAGCTTAACAACCAGATTCTAAGAAAAATCCTACCAAGGACAGTATTATTGCTTATTGAGGGCACTGAAGCAAATAATGGCTCATTTTCTATAATACAAGTGCACACATTTTTTTTTTTTTTTCAAAAGCACCTAGATCTGTTAAAAGAAACCATACACTTTAGGATTACATCGTCTACTTGGCATTGGATACATCCCTTGCCTTATACATTCATTTCTTCTGTATATTAGGTGGGCGATGATCTTTTGAGACACTTAATTCTTACCCCTGAATGCTTTCTCCTAAATCCAATTATTTGTGTTTTTATACCACAATCAATGTTAATACACTTGTATGTGTATTGTGCTATAACTAACAAAGATCAACTTCCTTTAATGCTATAGATAGCACATAAATACAAATAGAGCTGAGAGCAAGAGGATGAGCACATGATTCTGTTACTGAATCAATTCCATCTGCTTGCTGCTCAAAAATCAATATTCCAGGGAGGTGAATGTGCTAGAAAGGAAAGTTGCTTCCAACAAAATGCCATCAATCTGGGGTGATGGTAGTCTCAGGGTCCTCCAGAAGCTACCTCCCAAGATTCTGCTCAGCCATGAAATGTTTAAAAAGGAAAAAGTAAGCAATGTCTGTTGACCTCCAAGATGGGGGATCAAAGTCATCACCACCTCCCACTATATGCAGGCTTATGTACAGGCTCGCTAACCTCTTATGATTTTAATTTAGATGTTATCTTGTTCATGACTCACTGGTGGCTCAGTTGTGAAGAGTCGGGTTTGATCCCTTGGTCAGGAAGATTCCCCTGTAGAAGGGAATGGCAAGCCATTCCAGTATTCTGGCCTGGAGAAATCCATGGACAGAGAAGACTGGAAAACTACAGTTTATGAAGTTACATAGAGTCAGACACAACTGAGCAACTAACACACACACACACACACACACACACACACACACACACATCTTGTTTACATAGTTTGCTCATGAAATTTCTGAAAGGAAGCTAGAGAAGAGATCTGGTCATCTGTTAATTACTTATTCTTCATTTCTACTGCTTTGGCCTATAGACAGAACCAACAGATTAAACACATTATTGTGTGATGAAAAGATTTGAAAGGGCCAAGGATGAGTGGACCATGGGGTGCCTCATTTAAGGTTAGTGACAAGACTAAGGGGATCCTGTAGAGAACTCTTTCCTGCAAAGAGCTCTTTCTTGCCAAAAGCTAATTACAAATCCCTGCTTGTCAGAACATCATTCCATTTCTATGGAATTATGGTTGAAGATCCATCTTCTGTATCTTCTTCATGATGACATGAAGGTGCTCTGTTCTTACAGTGGAGTATGTCAACTTGTAGCATCTCTTTGCTGACAGTTGTAGTTGCACATTTACGTATATCAGGCAGAACAAGCTACAATTATTTAGATGACCACAAAGATATGGATTATTATGAGCAGTAGTGTCATTCCCATTCTCTTAAGGTTAATTCTTGGAATGGTGCTAGCCATAGGCCCAGCACTGCGCAGGCTTGAGCAGCTTCTGTCATGGCTACAGTCTGGTCATCATGCAGTTAGCTACGTTCTAACATTCAACACAGACAAGGTTTATCTCAGGTTAAGCCCTCTCTTATTTACTCCATATGTGAAAATTATTTTCCTTTTAATTTCTTCAGGTATTAATAGATCCCTACACTCTTTTAGCTGACTATAATAACTCTTGGTTCAAAGATCTTTCCATGGTTATAAGAGTTTGAAATTCTTAAGAAGAGATAAACTGGAAGTGTCATATAGCTATATAGTCAATAAACACAAACTTTATGGGAGTAATATTATTCCTTTCATATTTCCTATTCTTTTTCCATATAATACATCTGTCTTGATGGCCTTTCATCCATTCTCAGTAACATAACAGAAACAGACAATTGACTTTTATGTTTCTTTCTTGTCATCAATTTTCATACCCTAGGACAAGAATGATATTTTTCATTTAAATACATCAATTAGAGGCCACAGGCCAAACAAATCAAACTAATAGAGTCAGTTAATCTCATCTAAATAATTGGTTTAAACACTTGCTTTAAGATACTAAACTCTCTAATATTCCTTTTGTTTCTCTTGGCATTATTTCTGAATCAACTTTAAGAGTTGTTTTTTTTTTTTTTTCTTTCTCTTTTTCCTTCTAGCTAGTGAAAGTCGCTCAGTCATGTCTGATTCTTGGCAGCCTCATGGACTATACAGTTCATGGAATTCTCTAGGCCAGAACACTGAAGTGGGTAGATTTTTCTTTCTCCAGGGGATCTTCCCAACCCAGGGATCACACACAGATCTCCCGCATTGTAGGTGGATTCTTTACCAGCTGAACCACAAAGGAAGCCTGATATCTATATATGTTCTGTATCAGCATTATATATCTATATATATTTAATAGATATACATTTATTTATTAATATATATATTTCTTTCTATATCAGCATTTAATATAATTCTTTCCTATATTACTTTCTTTCATTCCTTCATCATGAGTTCAATTCCAGAAACTTTCATTGCAGTATATATGTGATGACTCACCCCAATCTTGACGCTCACTTATTTCCTGTGATTTAATGAGGTATACTCAGCTTTCACCAATACTGTTACATGGGTACCTAGAAAGTACCCCAACTCAGCCTACTCCAAATTGAGTTCATATTGAGTGCCCTTAAATGTCTCCTCGGAGAAGACAATGGCACCCCACTCCAGTACTCTTGCCTGGAAAATCCCATGTATGAAGGAGCCTGGTAGGCTGCAGTCCATGGGGTCGTGAAGAGTCGGACATGACTGAGTGACTTCACTTTCACTTTTCACTTTCATGCATTGGAGAAGGAAATGACAACCCACTCCAGTGTTCTTGCCTGGAGAATCCCAGAGACAGGGGAGCCTGGTGGGCTGCCGTCTATGGGGTCGCAGAGGGTCGGACATGACTGAAACGACTTAGCAGCAGCAGCAGCAGCAAATGTCTCCTGCAATAGTTTCCATTCACTCCTAGCTTTTAGATCAGAAGAGAGGAGTCATACTGGTTTCCTCCTTTTCCCTCCATATCTTTAATTTTATTCATCATGACTGGTTACTAAATTTATCTTCACATATTTTTCTGATATAGTCACCTTTTTATCTATGTTTCTGGAGCTACAGACAGCATAGTCCAATCCATTTCTCACCAGGACAAGAACAAACTTGAACTTCAAGTCCTCTCCTCTCCACATCAGTTTCCTCTTGGGAGCAGAAGATATCTCAAAGACCACATTGGTGATCAGGCTTTCACTGAGAATTCTTCAAGTAGACATGATTTTCTACTTAAATCTTTAATTCTTTTACTGTCTCATAAAGTTATATATGGTGTTTTGCCTCTAAATATCCAAGCTACATCTAACAACCCTGACCTTCAAACTGCATACTTAATAGATGTCTCTCTGCTTTATCTTGCATGGAAGATTTATACATGGTTATTTGTTTACTGAAACACTCCCATTTGACCTAGTTCTTTATAACTCTCTGTTATTCTTTATCCTCAGTTTATAGCTCACTTCTCAAGAATGGCTTTCCTCTACCATCTTGAAGAGTTAAGGTTTCCCTAGTATGTATTTCCATAATTGTTATTTTTCTTCATACCACTGACAACACTTTTTCAGGAACCATTTAATACTTTCTATTCTCTAATTATATATTATCTTGTGAAGGAAAAACCTCTGTGTATCATGTTTACTATAGTAACCTTAAAGCCTAGATCATTTAATGGCACAGTGTGTGTGTGTGTGTGTGTGTGTGTGTGTAAGTTTTTCTGATGTTTCTCAGGGAATTCTTGGAGAGAGCTTCTAAACTTTTAAATTTCCCCAAAAGTTTAAATTTGGAGTTACTATAGGATCCAACAATTCCCTTCCTATGTATCTTTCCAAAAGAAAATATGGAGGATAGGGTCAAGATGGTGGAGTAAGAGGACATGGAGTTCACATCTCTTCATAACTAGGGCACCAACCAGGCACTGCAACAAAAGCAATACAATAAATAGGAATAAATCCACCTAAGAAGGCAAAATACATGTACCCATAAAACTATAAAAACAATGATGAAATAGATAAAAATGACACAAACAGATAAATGTACCATGTTCCTGAATTTCAAGCATCAATATTGTGAAAATGACTATATTACCCAAAGCAGTCCACAGATCCAATGCAAACCCTATCAAATTACCAATGGAAGTTTTTTTCACAGAATTAGAACAAAAATTTTATGATTTGTGTGGAAACACAAAAACTTGAATAGCCAAAGCAATTTTTATAAGAAAAAACTGAACCGTAGGCATCAGGCTCTCTGACTTCAGACTATATATACTACACAGCTGCAGTTATCAAGAGAGTATGGTACTGGCACTAAAACAAAAATAGATCAATAGTATAGGAGAGAAAGGCAAGAGATAAACCAATGTACCTATGGTCACCTAATCTATGACAAAGGAGGCAAAAATAAACAGTGGAGAAAATAGAATGTCTTCAATAAGTGGTGCTGACAAAACTGGACAGGTAAATGTAAAAGAATGAATTTAGAACACTACCTTACATCATACACAAAAATAAATTCAAAATGGATTAAAGATCTAAATGTAAGACTGGATACTCTAAACTTCTTAGAGAAAGACATAGGAAAAACACTCTTTGACATAAATCACAGCAAGATCTGTTTTGAGCCACCTCCTAGAATAATAAAAATAAAAAACAAAGCAAACATAATTAAACTTAAAAGCTTCTGTACAGCAAAGGAAACCATAAATAAGACAAAAGGACAGCCATCAGAATGAAATAAAATATTTGCAAAGGAAGCAACTGACAAAAAAGCTAATCTCCAAAATCTCCACTGACTTATTTCAAAGGAGCTGGCTTATTTCACTCTGAATGGCAGACTCTAGGTCCATCCACATCTCCACAAATGACCCAGTTTTGTTCCTTTCTAAGGCTGAGTAGTATTCCATTTTATGTATATACCACCTCTTACGTATCTATTCATCTGTTGATGAACATTTAGGTTACTTCCATGTGAAAAACTCAATCAAAAAAATGGACAGAAGACCTAAATAGACATTTCCCCAAAGAAACCATACAGATAGATGGTCAAGAGGCACATGAAAAGGTGTTCAACATTACTAAATATTAGAGAAATGCAAATCAAAACTGAAATGACATATCACCTCCAATTGGTCAGAATCTGCCATCAATAAATGATGGAGAGGGTGTGGAGAAACGGGAAACCTCTTGAACTTCTGGTGAGAGTGTAAATTGATACAACCGCTACAAAGAAGAGTATGGAGGTTCCTTAAAAAATGAAAATTGAACCTCCATATGACCCAGCAATCCCACTACTGGTCATGTACCCTGAGAAATATTTCATTCAAAGAGACACATGTATCCCAATGTTCATCGCAGCACTGTTTGAAATCACCAGGACATGGAAGCAACCTAAATGTTCATCAACAGATGAATAGATAAATAAGAAGTAGTACATACATACAATGGAATATTACTCAGCCTTACAAAAGAATGAAACTGGGTCATTTGTGGAGACATGGATGGACCTAGAATCTGTCATTCAGAGTGAAATAAGTCTGAAAGAAAAACATTATATATTAATGCATAAATATGGAATCTAGGGAAAAAAAACAATAAAATTGAAACTTTTTGCAGGTCAGGAAAAAAGATGCAGACATAGAGAATGGACATGCAGACATTGGAGGTGGAGGGGATAGTGGAAAAATTAGGAGATTAGGATTGACAAATACACACTGCCGTGTGTAAAATAGACATTTGGAACCTACTGTATAGCACAGGGAGCTCGGCTCAGTGCTCTGTGAAGACATAGGTGGGTAGAATGGGGGGTGGCAGGGAGGTTGAAGAGGCAGGGGGTATATGTATATAAGCTGATTCACTATTTGTATAGAAGAAATTCACACACTCTAAAGCAATTAAAAAAAATAGGTATATACAAAAGTATGTGCAATTATGTTCACAACAACATCAGTCACAACTCCAAAGTAGAAACAACTCAAATATCCATCAAACGATGGGTAAAGAAATATAGTACATCCATTGAATGCATTATTGTTATAAAAGGGATTCCTAGGTGGTCCAGTGAGTTAAGAATCTGCCTGTAATGCAGGAGTCGTGGGTTCAACCCCTGAGTCAGAAAGATCCACTGGAAGAGGGCATGGTAATTCACTCCAGTATTCTTGCCTGGAAAACCCTATGGACAGAGAAGCCTTGTGGGCTACAGTCCATAGGGTCACAAGGAGTGGGACGTGACTGAAGTGATGATGCACATGCCCACATGAACAGGTTACAAAAAAGGCTGAAGCCCTGATATGTGTTCAGTACAGATGATCCTCTAAAACACTACCATAAGTGAAAAAACACAAAACAAAACAAAACAAAGGAAACCTAGTCACAAAAGATCACATACTGTATGAGTCCATACACATGAAATGTCGAGTAGGTCAAAAATCACAAAAAGATGTGTGGTTGCCTAGGACTAGAGGAATTGGAAAGAAAGTGTGAGAGCACTTGCAGAGGGTACAGGGTTTCTGTTAGGGTTGATGAAAATATTCTAAAAATGATTTTGGTAATTCTGTGAATTGACTAAAAAATCACAGAGTTATACACTGTGGGTGTATATAATGGGCAAATAATATGGTATGTGAATTATGTCTCAATAAAGCTGTTACACACTTCCTCCCCTGACTGCCAAAAAGGAACCTGTTCTTACACCATGGGACTCCACATCTGTTGTCCCAGCATAATTATTACTGGAGCCCCTTTCACTCTCAGAAATGTCCTGGTTCAGATGAAAAATTTATGCCATTGCCCTTTCATTATGTGATATCAGGCAAGTGGCTTTTATCCTCTCACTTGGTTTTCTCCATCTGTTAAACAAGGTCTCACAGTTCTGATCAAGCATAAAGCTTCACTTTCTTAAGTTGTAAGAGTGTGTTTGTTATGCATGGTAGATCCTTTGAAAATACCTGAGTTTATGCTTAGGAGATGACTCAGAGATAGGACCAGAAGGATTAATTTTGTGATTAGAGAACTGGGGCTTTGAGCCTCATGGCACTGACCTAACCTCCTGGAAAAGGAGGAGCTGAACATTGGGTCAGTCATGTGACTAATGATTCACTCGGTCACACCTCCCAACTGAAACCCACTTAACAACACTGAAGCTTGGGTGAGCTTACTGGTAATGAACATATCCAGGTACTGGAAGAGTGAGTGTTCTGGTTCCAGAGAAGCAGAACTCTCCCAGATTTTGCCCTATGTGTATCTTTGCCTGATCATTTCTGATTTGTATCCTTTATATTAAAATTACAATCATAAGTATAGTACTTTCCTGAATCCTGCCATTCTACCCAGTTTTCAAATGTGAGGTGTTTGTGAAACTCCCAGAATTTACTGCATCTCCAGTGAGTGAGTTGGTGACTGTGTCAAAATCCTGGGGAGTCTGTGCTAACTTCAGGTACTTAGGATTAGAACTGTGCTGTAGCATTGCAGAGGCATTTTAAAGTCTTTATTGAAGGAATGAATAAACATATAAATGAATTGGAAACTAGAATCTCTAAAATTTCAGAGAATGGGGGTTTTCAAGCAAATTCTTGCAGTAAGCAGACTTCTTAAATGCCCACCAGTGTATATGTTCCTCCCTTTGAGAGTGTCAAGAACTGCATACATAATAGATAGCACCCTTTGATAAGGTTACACAGAAAGGCAGAGGTGATAGGATAGATTATATGAATCCATTTTAGAAGACTAGAGTCAGATTCTCCTGTTGGCTTTCAAGAAGTAAGCCACTACTTTATAAGAAGGCCTTTTGTCTAGAACCTGTTTATCCTCTAAAAATAGAAAAAATATCTCCTGGCTAACAGCCAGTAAGAAAGCAGGGATCTCACATCTACATTTGCAAGGAATTAAATTCTTCCTGCAACCTGACCAGCTGGGAAGAGCATGTCATGCTCCAGATAATACAGCTTGCAGACACCTTGGTCTCAAGCTTTAAACCCTGTAGAGACTCTAAGGATGTTGTGTCTGAATTTGGGACCTACAGACACTGTTAGATAATTGGGCCACCACCTACTGACTTGACAGTGATTTGTTTTACCAGCAGAAGACTAGCACCCTTCTACAGATACCCACAAAGGAAAAAAAAAAAAAAATGTTGACAACTTTGATGTTCCATTTTACAACAAAAACTTAGAAAGCAATTATTTTATATTGCCAATTAAAGGAAATTCTACATGTTTTGATATTCAGCCAAGCTTTGGACAAAGTTGATAACTTTATATGAAAGTTAAAATGAAATTTTTGCTTTTCTCTGTAGCATCTTAAGTAACTCAGAACTGAACAGTTATATATACAGAGTACCTTCCACATGGAGAGAAATATGAAGGGGGAAAAAAGTAGTCTTATTCACAGTGCTTTCCTTCAAGTGTCTGGTGCTTCCAGTTAAAAATTCTTATTTTAAAAAACAACCAAAGTTAACAGCAGTGCAAATGTGCAATTTAAAACTCATGCTTTCAGAGCACCAACCTAGATATTCATCATGTCAATAATACAAAGCAATGCAAACATATAAACAAATGTTTTCTAAGAATAAGGAACACTTTGAGTAATAATAAGAATAATTAATTAGAAGGTTTTATTAATGGTAGAACTCAATTTTATGTGATTATGGTATTAACAATATTAACCACCTTCTTTAACCTTTTCACTTAAAAATCTTTCAATAAATGAATTATCACTCTTTTTTTTTTTTTTTTTTTCTGAAATCTATGGCACAACAACTCAATGTAAAATCAAGGAGTTACCTGGTCAAATAATTGCCCAGATGGTTTCTGCTTCACTGAATCTTTTTCATATAACTCTTTTTTTTTTTTTTTTCTGCTTATGAAACTTGGATGATATTTGGGATTTTGTAGTGCTTTTTTTTCTTGGGAGGAAAGGTCATTCCATTAAAAAAAAAAATCACTCAATGTGAACAACACTCTTGCAACTTGTTTAGCTATTTCAAGCTGTACATTCCAGTTGGACCTCATATAATTGGATAACCATGTCGTCTATGCCCTCTATGATCTGATAAAAATGTTGAACAGAATAAAGCTAGGAATGTTAAAGTAACTCCATAGAGAATCCCATTTAGTTGAACATTTTTTTTTTTTAATTTTTTGTTACTCATTATTATGATTGCACAACCCATTCTGTATTAGTATCACCACAAGTACAACCACGGAGAAATCTTCAGGGAACTTTAACAATTAACTTGTTGAAATTCAAATAAGCTACAAATTGCAATAGTTCCTGAATAAAATTGTAGACTTACGCAAATTTCCTGAAATAGACATATAGAAAACTAACCAAATAGTCCTGGTTAGGCAATCTTTTGCAAGATTTACATAAGTCCTGTGTGGACCCCCAATTTCACTCTTGTAGGTAAAGACTATTTGTTGTCTGCATCTGCATAATTGTCTAGGTTCAGGTATGTGTCCTTTTTCAAATCTTTCCGCTATCCAGTTATGTGTATTATTTCCACCTCATTCTAGTCCCTAGAAACCAAAGGGGAAAAAAGAAATTATTGCATTAGCATCCTATTTAAAAAAGTTTTCCTAGTTTCTACATAAATTTTGTTATATTGTTAATTTTAAATGTTAAAGGGTATATTTTTCTGTATTATATAATCACTTTAAATAAAAACTTTCAGCCTGATGTCATAATACAATTTGGACTAGCTTTTTAATTTTACCTGATAAAATTTACCTGATAAAGTAAGTGTCAGAGGAGTGCAATCTCCTCAGTTCTGTCTTGTCACAACAAAGATTTGAAGGCGTGGATGTTAAAGCCATCAGCACGTAACAGCTCTTGGACAGTCCATGTTATAGTTCTCGGACAGATCAGTTTTATTTAGAAAATAACGGAAAATACATCCTCAAGGCTTGAGGGCATGCTGACTCAAAAGACAGGAAGAGAAGAGAGAAAGAGGAGAGAGGCAGAGAGCGCATGCGGGAGAGAGAGAGATACCCTGCCCTTTGGCTCCTCTTTTTATTTGTTTTTCCCTCCCCCTGGGCCTGCCTTATGTAAATGAGCTAGCCAGGAATGCTGTTTGTTCCATCTGAGGTCCTCACTCTGGTCTTCGGACCTTCCTTTGTTCTATTTTAGTGGGCTTTTCCCTTGTCTTTCAGCCACTGCCAGTCTGGACTCCTTTTTCCTATTCTAACTATCTAACAGTCAGCATGTATTGATACACAGCCCCATAGTTTCCCATACTTAGACTAAGGAAATGAAGCTGCTAGGACAATGGTGTTATTTATTATGTCGCATGAAAGAATCATACTGCCCCTGAATGGATCAGGGGTTTGTAATAATGCAATGAAAATTATTTGAATGGGCCAGAGGTCTAAGTTAAGCACATAAACAAAGACTGCCCAGGCAAGAGTGTTAATCCATGCTCATTAATTTTTGAATTCACATTCTGCAAGTTCATCTAAAAATTTATGAAGCACATCACAGTTTGGCTTCCACAGTAATACAGATATACTGAAACATATGGCTGGGGGGCAAAATAGAGACCTTTGAAGTGTTACTGAGGGCTAGGTGAACTGCACCACATCAGCGCCTGCACGATGGCTGAGAGTCCAGTCACAGAAGAGAGACACTGGGCACTGCTTCTGAGACCATCAGAGACAGAGACTCATTTCCAGTTATTCCCCAACAGAACATCATTGCCTGAATTCAGTGGCTTCTGTTTCTTAGAGCATATCTGTGTGCATGATCATTTAAATCATGCAAAATCTATGTACCTTACTTTTCCATGTTCCATGTACATACACATACACACACATAGGTATGATAGATATGTATGAATGAACCATTGTTCTGACATATTCGCTAAATTATAAAAACCACAAAATCTATTTCTAACAACTGTTTTGCCAAATGTTTTCACTTTCGTCTCAGGCTCAAAGGATTTGTTAACAAAGTAAGCCACACATTATATACAAGTAAATAATACAGATATTTATTAAAGAATTAGCCAGCTTATCTTCAAGATACTAACATTAAAAGAAAAGAGAAAGAGCAGAGAGCAAGAGTACATCACCAAATTGGGTTTTGACCAACATCCAGACTTAAACAGCACTGGGAAGTCCCATGTCACATCATATCTGGAGTCCCAGTTGGAACAGGGTTCCAAGCAGTGGGTCTGCTCATGGGTGAGACTTCAAAGATTCCAATTCGGGATTCCAGTTTATAATCCCAGAATGCTCACAAATTGATTTCATCAATCTGGGACCAAATTGCAGCTCTAGTTTCCTGTTAATAATGTTTATTTTTTCTTATAAAACTTGGAATGCTGCTAAGCCTGGGGCTGGTTGGCCAGGTCCTCTCCAGGGTCTCAACAATCTCAAGATTCCTCCCCCGTCTTATCCATGGTGCTGCAAGTCTTGCACTCACAGCAGGCAGTCACTAAGAGTCACTCCCTGTCAGGGCAGTGTCCAGCCAGGTTAGAAGCAAGGTCAGAGGCCTGCTCTGCTTCTCTGCTTTGTCTCTGAAGCTTAAACAAGACTATTCATTTAATTCTCCTAACAGCAATAAAAGTCTATTTCAGTTTATTTTGCAATTTAATAATGGTATAAACATCCTGTTAACAATAAAGTATTATTTTAACAATCAGCTTGTAAAATTTTGCTTTAATCCTTAGTATGGTTATTTCAATGTCACACTTTTCCCCCAAGGACTATCCTACCTGAAATGGTAATTCACAAAGATATAAAGATCAAAATGGAAGACTGAATCATGATGCTCCTTGTCTATAAAATACACTGTTAGAAAGTGTTTTACAAAAATTTAGAAGTAAATATTCATCTCAACATTCAAAAAATGAAGGTCAAAACATCCAATCCCATCACTCTATGACAAATAGATGGGGAAACAATGGAACAGTGAGAGACTTTACTTTTGGGGGTTCCAAAATCACTGCAGATGGTGACTGCAGCCATGAAATTAAAAGACATGTGCTCCTTGGAAGAAAAGCTATAACCAACCTAGACAGTATATTAAAAAGCAGAGGCATTGCTTTGGCAACAAAGATCTGTCTAGTCAAAGCTATGGTTTTTCCAGTAGTCATGTATGGATGTGAGAGTTGGACTACAAAGAAAGCTGAGTGCTGAAGGAATGATGCTTTTGAACTGTGGTGTTGGAAGAGACTCTTGAGAGTCCCTTAGGCTGCAAGGAGATCCAACCAGTCAATCCTAAAGGAAATCAGTCCTGAATATTCATTGGAAGGACTGGTGCTGAAGCTGAAACTCCAATCCTTTGGCCACCTGATGCGAAAAACTGACTTGTTGGAAAAGACCCTGATGCTGGGAGGGATTGAAGGCAGGAAGAGAAGAGGATGACAGAGGATGAAAGGTTGGGTGGCATCACCAGCTTGATGGACATGGGTTTGAGTAAGCTCTGGGAGTTGATGATGGACAGGGAAGCCTGGTGTATTGCAGTTCATGGGGTCACAAAGAGTCGGACACAACTGAGAGACTGAAGTGAACTGATTCATCTTCAGTGATGTTGGAAAAAATGGAAAGTTGCTTTAATAAACTAAATGTATATACAAAATTTTTTCATGTGTTTTAAAGCAGATTAGAATAGTGGAAAAGTTTTCACGTATTTAAACATTGAGATATAAATCTCTCCGCTGACATCCTGTACCTTACCTCTGCGCACATGCTCCAGATGCAGCTCTATATGCTGTGTCTACAGTTCTCTCTGCTGTAGACAGACTAGCCTGGTTTCAGTTCCTAATAGCCAACCTGCGTCTCCTTAACTACTGGCATGCATTTTGCTTGATGTTCCTTAAGTATTCTTTTCTTTCTGTCATCTTGCCTCTGACCTCCTCAGGGGAGCCTTCCTGAACACCTTGGCCTGGGCAGATCCTTCAGATTGTCTCCAAGTGTTTCCAGAACTCAGCTTCTGTTCACTGGCACAAAATAGAAGTATGGAGACAGAGCTTTGGATGAAGTAGAAAAGAGTTGCTTTACTGTTTTGCCAGGAAAAGTAGACCATAGCGGGTAAATGCTCCTGAGACTGAATGACACACCCTGGAGGGGACAGTGTGGAGTCTTATAGTGTTCAAGGAGCAGGGCATGGTAAACTCACTGACATTCTCCTGACTGGTTGGTGGTGAGGTGATCAGAAATCATCATCGTCCTGGTTCCAGGCAGTCTGGGGTATTCGTGCTTGTGGGCAGCATCCAGTTAAATTCTTCCACCTGGTGGGGATCTGCAAAATATCACAAAAGTAAGGCTCAGAATATTATTCATAGTCTCTGAGGAAGAGCTAAATGTCCTTGACTTTATTTAGTGATTAAAGTATTTTTTTTTGGTCTTGGTTGATTGTTTTCCTTTTGTTCTATATTTTATCACATCCTTAATTAAATTTGTTCTTTGGTTAAAAGTTTTTCTACAGACAAAAGGCAGGTGGAGGACATGGGTGGGGTTTATTCTCAGATGGTCCTGTAGGGTCCTGCTTGGTTACACCAGGATCCAACAAGTATTCACTTTGTGGTCATCGTGTGTATCAGCAGTTGGACTGTAAGCAGAGTGAGGACAGAGACTGCCAAGTTTTCTGTCCACCAGTACCCCCCTTCTCTAGTCCAATGATTTTCATTAGACAATAAATATGTAGTTAGACAAATTAATTATGAAACAATCCAAGCAAAACAACAAAAAATAGAAATTTACATAATAGAAGAAAATGGAACCATTCCCAAGATAGTCAAGTAGGAAATAATTGTGCAAATACAATAACATATAAAGCAGAAAGTCCCCAGTTAGAGTGAAACAGAGGTAACAGTTTATATTCTGGGCTGAACTTCTTTCATTGCATGAATGAGGGAAACAGAATCTGTTTTACAGATTTTCCTCAGGCTACCCAGTGCTGAGAGGACTGCTACAGTCTGCATATATATTCTTAAATATATGATTAAGCTGACAGTAAATTAAGAAATCATTCTGGAAATCAGAAACACATTAACAGCATACATTTTTAGAGTGGGGTGGAGGTAAGTAGAGATGCTGTCTTAGAAGTCAGCTGATTGTAGAGTTTAGACTTTATCTGGATAGAGAGTGATGAGAGATGGACTCAGAATCTGTGTTTTGAAGAAGAGGGTCTGATCAGACACTCTCCATAAAACCAGAATCTCTGTAAGGCATGTAAGAGAGTAACCTCCCAGGGTAAAATGGATAAAATCCCTCTGATACATCATTTCCCTGCTCAAAGCCCTTCAGCATCTTTTCCATCTGCCAATCCATATGATCTGGGTCACATCCAGAGCCCCGTGTCAGCTCCCACCTGACTTTCCCCCACTCACCCTACTCCTCCACACTGATCTGGCTTTCATGGAAAATATCAAGTTTATTCCCATCTCAGGGCTCATACAATTCAATTTCTTCTCCTAGCAATTTTTTTCCTTTTTTTCTAATAATCCTTCCAACAGCCTTCTGTTTTGCCAAAAGTTTTAACTTCCATTGCAATTTCAGAGGATTTGTTAACAAAAGAAACCATTTGTTACACATAAATGACCAATTTCAATATTTAATAGAGAATTATCCAACTTTCTTTCAATATAAAATTATTAAAAGAAAAGACAAATAGAAAAAGTAGAGGAGAGTACTGTTCATAGGGTTCTCAAGGCAAGAATGCTGAAGTGATTTGCCATTCCCTTCTCATTTTGTCAGAAATCTCCACCATAACCCATCCATCTTGAGTGGCGCAACATAACATGACTCAGTTTCATTGATATAGAAAAGCTGTGGTCCATGTGATCAGTTTGGTTAGTTTCTATGACTGTGATTTTCATTCTGTCTGCGCACTGATGGATGAGAATAAGAGGCTTGTGCAAGCTTCCTGATGGGAGGGACATGGAACAACTGACTAGTTTCAAATTGGGAAAAGAGTACATCAAGGCTGTACATTTATTTAGCTTATTTAGCTTATATGCAGAGTACATCACACAAAATGCTTGGCTGGGTGAATCACACGGTGGAATCAAAATTGCTGGGAGAAATATCAATAATCTCAGGTAGGCAGATGATATCACCTTTATGGCAGAAAGTTAAGAAACTCTTGATAAAGCTGAAAGAGGAGAGTGAAAAAGCTGGCTTAAAAATCAACATTCCAAAAACTAGGATCATGGCATCTGGTTCCATCATTTCATGGAGTGACAGAATTTATTTTCTTTGGCCCCCAAATCACTGTGGATGGTGACTGCAGCCATGAAATTAAAAGACATTTGCTCCTTGGAAGAAAAGCAATGACAAAACTAGACAACATATTAAAAAGCAGAGACATTACTTTACTACAAATGTCCATCTAGTCAAAGATATGATTTTTCCTGAAGTCATGTATGGATGTGAGAGTTGGACCATAAAGAAGACTGAGCACTGAAGAACTGATGCCTTCAAACTGTGATTTTGGAGAAGACTCTTGAGAGTCACTTGGACAGCAAGGAGATTAAACCAGTCCACCCTAAAGGAAATCAAGCCTGACTATTCATTAGAAAGACTGATGCTGAAGCTGATGCTCCAATACTTTGACCACCTGATATAAAGAACCAACTCATTGGAAAAGAGCCTGATGCTGGGAAAGATTGAAGGCAGGAGGAAAAGGGGATGATAGAGGATGAGATGGTTGGATGACATCACTAATTTGATGGACACGAGTCTGTGCAAGGTCCAGGAGGTGGTGAAGGACAGGGAAGCCTGGCATGCTGCAGTCCACAGGGTCACAAAGAGTCATACATGACTGAGCAACCGAACAACAACAAGAGGAGAGTAGTAGCACATAAATCACAGAATTGTGCCAGCTAACATTCAAATTCAAACAGCACTAGGAAGTCCTGTGTAACATCAATGTGGAGTCCCAACTGGGAATAGGTCCCTGGAAGTGTGTCCACCCCATGGGTGAGACTTCAAACTGAAGTTTGGGGGTTCCTGCTTATAATGTGTGTCCACCCATGTTAAATTGCTTCAGTCATGTCTGACTATGGCATCTGCTTGGACTCTAGCCTGCTAGGCTCCTCTATTCATGGGATTCTTCAGGCAAAAATACTAGGGCGGGTGGCCATGCCCTCATCCAGGGACTCAAGAATTCTAAGCCACACTTTCTATCTTTTTTTTTTTTTTTTAAATTCCTTTTTATTTTTTTTTTTATTTTTTTGTCATACATTGATATGAATCAGCCATAGATTTCCACGTATTCCCCATCCCGATCCCCCCTCCCACCTCCCTCTCCACCCGATTCCTCTGGGTCTCCCCAGTGCACCAGGCCCGAGCACTTGTCTCATGCATCCCACCTGGGCTGGGGATCTGTTTCACCATAGATAATATACATGCTGTTCTTTCGAAACATCCCACCCTCACCTTCTCCCACAGAGTTCAAAAGTCTGTTCTGTATTTCTGTGTCTCTTTTTCTATTTTGCATATAGGGTTATCGTTACCATCTTTCTAAATTCCACATATATGTGTTAGTATGCTGTAATGTTCTTTATCTTTCTGGCTTGCTTCACTCTGTATAATGGGCTCCAGCTTCATCCATCTCATTAGAACTGATTCAAATGAATTCTTTTTGACGGCTGAGTAATACTCCACGGTGTATATTTGGATTGCTGATAACAGTTGGTGCGCGCACGAGCAGGCACAGGTGAGAAGCAAGGTCAGAGGCCTGCTCTACTTTCTTGTCTCTGAAGCCTGAAGACGACTTCCTCCGTTTTAATTTTCCTAACATCTTCCATTCACTTCATCCTGGGGTACGCTCAAATGTCTCTCTCAGACAGAATGTTCCTGAATACTCTGTACACAGTAACATACACAAACACCCTCCAGCATTTAAACCTGGTTCATTTTTCCTTACGGTGTGTGTGAGTGTGTGTGTTAGTCACTTGATTGTGTCTGACTCTGCAACCACATGGACTATAGTCCACCAGGCTCCTCTGTCTATGGAATTTTCTAGGCAATAATACTGGAATGAGTTGTCATTCTCTTCTCCAAAGGATCTTCTCAACCCAGAGTTGAACTCAGGTCTCCTGCTTTGCAGGTAGATTCTTTACCATTTGAGTCACCAGGGAAGCCCTTTGCTTCATGGTACATGCTATTATCTATTATAATGTCCCATGATACCATTATATTACATTCTACTGTGTTATATTAGTGCATTTATTACTCCTTCTAACTGATACATGGAAGGAGATCTTTCCTATATTTCCAACTACAATAAAATATTTGGCATGCAGGTGGCACTTAATAAATATTTACTGGATGAAATGGATTTGATTCAATTGAATTATATTTTGCTATAATGTATGGTAAGAGTCCAGTATTTTTTTTCCTTCCAAAGAGAGCAAAACTGTCACTGTAAACCATCATTAAATCATCATATGCAAAACAATGGTTTCAAATGCTACTTATGAAAGGAAAATTTCATATATATATTTTACATTTTTGCCTGAAAGATATGTACAACTATCTGAATCATCTGTGCTCCCCATAAACGAGACAACAAGCTCAGCCTCATTTACTCTTTCTCCTAATTCTCCTTCATTGATGTAAAATTAATTTTAATTCACCTTTGCATACTCAATGCTTAGTCACTCAGTCATGTCCAATTCTTTGCAATTCCATTCACTTTAGCCTGCCAGACTCCTCTGTCCATGGGATTTTCCAGGTAAGAATACTGGAGAGAGCTGATTTCCTCCTCCAGGGAATCTTCCTAACCCAGGGATCAAACCCTCTCTCCTGCATCTGCTACATTGACAGGCAGATTCTTTACCGGTGTGCCACCTGAGAAGCCCAATTTACCTTTATGTTAATAAAATAAATTTAATAATTTAAAAATGATTTTCCTTTTTAGTTTAATGGTTAAAATTATGGAAGCATTTTATTAAAGGCTCCACTAAACTTTCTTTGCATCCCATTTCTTCTTTGTGTTTCCTTTATGCTTTACATCAATTTATTTCCCTAGAAATAATTGAGAAATCCACATTTAGCTAAATGACCATTGATTCACAGTTTTGCTCTTGGTCTCTTAGGATGTTCCCTTCATCCTTAATATTCTACAGTTCTGGGTTATATTTTTTAAATTGAGTTTGGTCATTAGATACTTTTTATTTCTCATATCTTGTCTCTTCATCTCTTCATATATTGTCTCTGTTACTCTCTCAATTCCCCACTGCAGAGTTCTCCTGAGAAGGATACCTGAACTGTCCAGCTCTCCTCTATCCCCCTAAATGTCTCCTTTATATGTTATATATCTTTATATGTTTGAGGTGCCTGCTGGATACTTCACTTACAACAATTTCCAGCTGAATAGTATCAGCACTTTTGTCCAAATTATCATTGAACTTCTTGCTTTCAGATAATTGAATTAGTTTTTTATTGGTGCTGTAAAAAAAAAAAAAAAAAAAAATCACACATTTAGCTTGTTACAACAATATTATTATTTTAAGTTTTGGAAGCCAGAAGTCCAAAATTAGCTTCACATAGCCAAAGTCAAGGTATTTGCAGGGCCAGTTTATTTTGAAGCCTTGAGGGGAGAATCTTGCCTTCCCTGGACTCCTTAGGCTATTTGCATACCTGTTGGTTCAGGGTCCTTCCTCCATCATCAAAGCCAGCAACTGTGTCATCTGGACTGAGTGCTTCCATCAGCATACCTTTGCCTCTGCTTGTCCTGCCTATCTTTGCCCTCTTATGTACTAAGTGATTACATTGGGCCAACCTTATAACCCAAGATAATCTTCTGATGCCAGAATCCTTCATTTAATCACATCTGCAAAGTCTTTTGTCATTTAATGCAATAAACTGGATCAGGGATTGTTGTTATTGTTGTTTAGTCACTAAGTTGTGTTTGACTCTTTGCAACCCCTTGGACTGCAGCCCACCAGGCTCTGATATCCTTCGGATTTCCTAAGCAAGAACACTGAAGTGGGATGTCATTTCCTTTCCAGGGTATCTTCTTGACCAGTGATGGAACCTACATCTCTTGCATTGTCTCTGGGATTATCTTTTGCATCTCAGGTAGATTCTTCACCAATGCACCACCAGGGATCAAAGATTAGGACATGGAAAACTTTGAGGCAACATTATTGGTGTATAACTGAACAATATTAGATGAACACCCTGTATAAAACTAGAAATAAATTTAAACTTTCTTTGTCTGTTAGAGACATATTCAAAATGCCAAGTCACTTTAAGTTGAAACATTTTTTACATACTTCATTTATTTCCTATTTAAAATTACACTAAGATATACTTGGATTGCAAGGAAATCCAATCAGTCCATCCTAAAAGAATCAGTCCTGAATGTTCATTGGAAGGACTGATGCTGAAACTGAAACTCCAATACTTTGGCCACCTGATGAGAAGAACTGGCTCATATGAAAAGACCCTGATGTTGGGAAAGATTGAAGGCAGGAGGAAAAGGGGATGACAGAGGATTAGATAGTTGGATGGTATCACTGACTCAATGGTAAGGTTTGTTTTCCCAAAATGTTTTCAAAGTCTGAACACTGCTGAGGGATTCCCCCTCCTTCAAAGGAAGAGAAGCTGAGAGAAGTTTGTCACTTGTCACTCTGTGTATAATTGGTCATTGTTTCCCCTTAGGGTACAGCACATTGAAGACCTCTGAAGAACCATATTTCTAGTATTCATACTTTTGGATGGTCCTTGCCCATCCTGATCCGGGGCTTGGCTGTCTGACTTACTTTGGCAGATTTGTTATTGGCAAGAGTGATACAAGCAGAGGATTAACAGATTTTTGTGAACTGAGGTTTATCTTCTCAGAACATCTCATCTTGGAGGACAGGTGTAATCATGAAGTAAGTAAGTAGGGGTTCTTTCCTGAAAAATGAGAGGCTCTGTATAGACATTCAATTGTACAGACATACAGTTTCACTCATTTCACATGCTACCAAGGTTATGCTCAAAACCCTTCAAGCTAAGCTTCAGCAGTATGTGAACTGAGAACTTTCAGATGTACAAGCTGGATTTAGAAAAGGCAGAGGGACCAGAGATCAGTTTTCCAACATTTGTTGGATCATAGAGAATGCATGAGAGTTCCAGAAAAGCATCTACTTCTTCTTAAAAGACTACACTAAAGCCTTTGACTTATATCATAAAATATTGTGGAAAATTCTTAAAGAGATAGGAGTATCAAACCACTTTACCTATCTCCTGAGAAACTTGTATGTGGCTCAAGAATCAATAGAATCAGACATGAAACAACTGACTGGTTCAGAATTGAAAAAAAGGAGTACCAAAAGGCTATATATTGTTACCCTGCTTATTTAACTTCTATGCAAAGTATATCATGCAAAATCCTGGGCTGAATGAATCACAAGCTGTAATCAAGGTTGCTGGGAAAAATATAAACAACCTCAGATATGTAGATGATACCACTGTAAAGGAAGAAAGTGAAGAGGAACTAAAGAACATCTTCTTTATGAAGTTAAAAGAGGAAAGTAAAAAAGCTGGCTTGGAACTCAGTATTAAAAAAAAAAAAAAAAGATATGGCATCTGGTCTCATCACTTCATGGCATAGATGGGGAAAAAAAATGGAAACAGTGACAGATTTTATTTTCTTGGGCTCCAAAATCACTGAGGACAGTGAGTTCAGGAACAGAATTAAAAGACACTTGCTCCTTGGAATGAAAGCTATGAGAAACCTAGATAGTGTATTAAAAAGCAGAGACATCACTTTGCCAAAAAAGGCCCATATATTCAAAGCTATGATTTTTCCAGCAGTCTTGTATGGATGCGAGAATTGGACCATAAAGAGGGCTGATTTCTGAAGAATTAAGACTTTCCAATTGTGGTGTTGGAGAAGATTCTTGAGAGTCTCTTGGGCTGTAAGGAGGTCAAACTAGGCAGTCTTATAGAAAATCAACCCTGATTATTCATTGGAAAGATTATTGCTGAAAGTGAAGCACCAATACTTTGCCACCTGATGTGAAGGGCCAACTCATTGGAAAAGACCCTGATGCTGGGAAAGATTGAAGATAAGAGGAGAAGAGGGCAGCATAAGATAAGATTGTTGGATACCATCACCAACTTAATGGAAATAATTTTGAGTAAACTCTGGGAGACAGTGGATGACAGGGAACCCTGGTGTGCTACAGTCCATGGGGAAACAGAGATTTGGATATGACTTAGCAGCTGAACAACAACGATAGCAACAATGTATAGACAAATCTTGAACTTGAAATATCTTCTTGGAAGTTCTACTCCTCCCTGAGCTCCTGGCTGAGTGCAAATGTCAATACCACTGGGTTGCAAGAAACAATAGATCAATCTTTTATGCCACTAAGTACTGAAAATGTATGTTTTGCAGCAGAAGAGAACTGAAGGACACCCTGGCAGCAGTATTTTCAGTGATATTTTTCTCAGTGCATTGTGAAGCAAGCCCGAGTACGACATTCAAGCATGGTATATATGACAAAAATGTTCATATCAGTTGAGTTAAGACAAACAGAACATGGAAGATCTCACATTTTAATTTCCTTTCTTTTTAAATTTACACAAATCATCTCATGTGATTAAGATTTGTTTAAACTTTTATATGTGATTGACTCCCAGAATCTGCTCTTATTTCACAAGTCAAATAGATGAACTTTTGCTCTTCTATGTGGAGTTGTTCTCAGAAAATTTCACCCCTTGATTTTTTTTCTCCTAATTTGAGTATAAAGGAGTGCAATTCTCTTCATGTTACAGAAACCCTTCTGTCCAGCTTTGAAAGATTAATGAAAGCAAAAGATGTTTCCTTCAGGCTCAGCAACCAGATAATTAAGCCAAATATTGACACTGGTTCTGGAAATGAAGAGCTAAGTTTCCAGGAATGAGTGTTTTTATGCTTACAGCTGAGAGATCACCATTCAAGGTATTGAATTTGCTTTTAATTGATATTTGTATTGTTGGCAGTTACATGTAATATCCAATTCTATTGCCTCCTCCTCTTAGATTAACATACCCTACAGTGCAAATTGAGAGATTTCCATGTCAATAGTGCCAGATTAACATGACCGGAAAGTAAAATAGCACATCACTCCTATTGAGTCAGGGATCATCCTCAATCCCTGTGAGAGCACTGTTTTATTAAACCAACAAGACAGAACTATCATCTTATCATTCACAGCCTTTTCAGGAGCAGTAATAATAAGCATAGTGGGTTTAATTAAGTTGACTAAACCTACTTGACCCAGTGTTACACTTGTTCATTATTTACCCACATCAGTGTAGACAGCCAAGTTGGCACTCACCTCAAAGCAAAGCCAGATAATGTCATAGGATCTGCTGTGCATAGGAGTCTAAGGCTCTTGGGTTAAGCAATGAAAATGAACTCATTATATCTCATGTACTGACACACAGGCAGCTTCATTACAGAGAACAGAGTAACGGTTGCAAATCTGAGCTCTGAATCATAGCACCTGCATCAATTCCCAGGCCTGCTATTTTTCAGATCAGAAGCTTTGAGAAAGTCACTTAAAGCCCCTGTGCCTGAGTTTCTGAACTTCTAAAGAGGTATAATATAAAATGCTTTATAATACTACCATGAGTACTAAGTATATTCATAAAGTGTTACATAAAGCATTCAGTAAGCATCTGCATTTAGG
Source organism: Cervus canadensis (assembly GCF_019320065.1). Taxonomy (NCBI): domain Eukaryota; kingdom Metazoa; phylum Chordata; class Mammalia; order Artiodactyla; family Cervidae; genus Cervus; species Cervus canadensis. Next base: position 1,489,419 of record NC_057388.1, read on the forward strand.
TACCCACTATATCTTATGCATTATTGTTTCTTTTATAGCATTACTGTTAGCATCAATTTAATCATTTGGAGAATAAAAGTGAACATAGACTATCTACCAGTGAAGTTTCTCTTGTCCTGGTCTTGCCCAGACCAGCTAAGCATTATCTGATGTCCAACAAGTTGTATGATTTCCCACTATAATTTTTGAATTTCAAATCACTCACATTCACTGGTTGGAGAAATTCTGTGAAAATGATGTTGATAACAGTAATATGATCAGGATGAACAAGATTGGAGGGCTATATTGGAAAGGAAAACTAAAGTTTGTTTGTTTGTTTGTTTTCAAATGATTGAGTGGACTTACTCCTGTCACTATTTCACATGTAGTCCATATTATGATAGGCCTGTATGGTTTTTAAAGTATAGAGACCTTACAAATTCTGATGTCATTGGAACATAATATTCAGAAAGAAAATGAACATCCCTTTTACAAGTTTCCTTGAGCTGCCACAACAAAGTACTATAAACTAGTGACTTAAAACAGTAGAAAATAATCATCTCACGGTTTCAGAGCCTAAACAAAAAGCCAAGGTAACAACAGGTCTAAAGTCTCTTGATATTCTTGGAGAAAATCTGACCAAGAATTTTAGTTTCTGTATCACTAGCAACCCTTGATGCACTTCACTCTCAAGTCTCTGACTCTGTCAGCACAGAGCATTCTCCCTTGGTCTCTGTGTCTGCACACGGCCATCTGCTTAGAAGGCCCATCAGTCATGTGGGATCAGGGCCCACCCTACTGCAGTAGGACCTAAACTTAAGTATCTGCAACAGCACTGTTTAAATAAAAGATCACGTTTCTAAGATAGGGGTTAGAACTTTAACCTATCTTTTTAAAAGGACACAATATCACTCATAACACCTGTCTAGAGGAGAGAAGAGGAATTCTTGGTCCCAACTGAACCTGACAATTGGTCCCAAAATTCCTGACAATTTTGCATCTATACATGGCAGATTTTATAAGACCATGTTAGGCAGATTGATGACAAGAAACTCCATGTGCTTTCCACCCACAGAAGGTCTAATCTGTCTAGCAAAAGATATAAAATATGAAACAGATAACCTGCACTTCCTCCAACTCAATGTTTTGTATGTTTGTGCAATTTTCTTGGAATCTAGCCATGTTTTTACATTCTTAGATGGTGGAGTAGAGGAGTCCCACAATTTGACATTTGGCATGTCTTTTTTTTTTTTTTTTTAAGTGCCTTGCAAAAAATACTGTATATAAAGTATGTGTACTCTATGTAAAGTATATGTACTCTGCATAAAGTATACTCTGCTCACCCTCATATCATAGTATGACTATACTGAGCATTCATTGTTAGCCATTTAAATAACAGCCTCTTTTGTTGCTGCTGCTAAGTCGCTTCAGTCATGTCCGACTCTGTGCAACCCTATAGACCACAGCCCACCAGGCTCCTCTGTCCCTGGGATTCTCCAGGCAAGAATACTGGAGTGGGTTGCCATTTCCTTCTCCAAACAGCATCTTTTACAGTCTGCTAATTTGGGGGAATATAATTAAGGACTAACTTCAATGTGAATTTGGAGCACTGTTGTGACCTGGGTATAGACAGGTACATGAAAATCCTCTGTCCTGATATTCCTAAGCCTTTCATTATAATTTACCATGGCAAGAGTTTTCCTACATACACCCAACTTAGGGTAAATTTCCATGCCTCTTACTCATAAAAACAAAGTTCTTTCATTTCTTGGGGATGTTCTTGTTACATTTTCCCCCTATCAGTTGTCTTAATTAGACTATAATTAAGCTATAGTCCTTTTATCTTTCAATAGCATCCCTTTATAAGTCATGTTGTTCCAATCACATTTGATTATACACTGAAGCCAGAACAAAGATCCTCAGTGAACTTCAGAAATTTTTTTAGTCATTTGTTAATTAGCTATGGTAGCCTTACTTCTGAAGTTTCTCATTTATCACGGCACACTTATTGAACAGTGTGATGTAACTCTTCAAGTTTAAATGCATTTTAACAAAGACGTATTAAGGAAAAAGCAGTCTGACCGCCCTGTCTTGGCAGTGACCAGTGTCCCAAGCCCCAAACACAGCATCCCTGTTGGTTTTTTCCTCTAGTGATAAAAGCTTATTCTACCCTCCTAACTTCCTCCTGTCAAAGATGGCAAAAACTGCTTAAGTTACATTTTACACATTCAGCTGTCTCTTTACATTTAAATATGACTTATACAATAAAGGAAAGACATAAGTTTCTTAACAACCATATTCTGAAGTTCTTTCCAATAATCACAAGTATTGCCAAAATTGTTACATTTAATTCAGTTTTCTTGTAACTAATCTTATTTTGCAGTTGTAAAATGTTGTGCTCCTAACTCCAAATCCCAATATGTGTAATATCGAACTATTTATGACATTAAAACAATTCCAGGTAAAACTCCATAGTTGACTAATATGTACATTTTAGACTAGTATGTGTATGTTATTCAAATCTTGCCCCTAGAAGCTTTCTTCTATAGGGGAAAATTGAACAGTTCCTTTTGATTTTGGAGCAGCTTTCAGAGAACACAATATTTTAAAAATAAAATGTGAATAAAATGTGTAAAACACACACATTTAAAAAAAATAAGAACTAGATTATTACCAATGACTTATCAGAGACTTATTATCAGAGAAGCACTTTTTATCCACAAGAAGGAAACTTTACATTTACTCAAGAGATTGCTAAGATCCAGGTCTCTCACAACTTTATTGTGTAAATTACCTATGGCTACTTTTCGATCAAGGTAAAGAATCCTCCTGCAATCCAGGAGACGGGGCAGGAGGCACAGATTCCATCCCTGGGTTGGGAAAATCCCCTGCAGAGGAAAATGGAAACCAATCCAGTATTCTTACCTTGGGAATCCCATGGGCAGAGGAGCCTGATGGGCTACAGTTCACGTGGTTGCAAAGAGTTGGACATGACTGACTGAGCGCACCCACCCACCCACACATCTATGGTCACATAAGAATTCCCTCAAACTTGATGGCATAATGTTGGGGAATTAACAAGATTGTACCAGCCGGACTCTGTTGCCCCATACTCTCACGCCGTCTTGCCCCATATTCTGTACACCATGACTTTGCACGGCTGAGATCGCGTATGTCACCGTGCATGTGTGACAGGAGCTACTCACTTGGGCTACTTTATGAGGCATGAAGGCATAAGCTTCACCTGTGGAAACCCTGAAGGTCTGTGTGCAGTTTTTTGTGCTATGTTATGTCTGCTGCTCTGGCTGTTATGACAGCCAGGAGAGAATAAACGTGTCTGCAGTTCCCACAGGACCTTGAGTCTTCCGCCACCCTTAGTTCATGGCTAGCCTACTCTGGGTTCCACAAACAGTGCCCACAGTGATATACAGCAAGACAACCGGTGTCATGAATAGGATCAACAAGACACTTACTATGCATTTTTTATTACATTGTACTGTCAAGAGTCTGGGCACAGCTTAGCAGAGTCTCACAAACATATCAGCCAGGCTGTGTCTCACAAGGAGATTCCTAGGGTGACAGGGAAGGGAAGACCTTCAATGCCCCTCTCAGACTGTTGGTGGAATTAATTTTCCTGGCAGTGTTAAAGATGACTGTATACTTTGCTGCTGGCTGTCAGCTGCAGGCTGCCCCCAGCTCTTGGATGCTAGCTCATCACCATGTGGTCTTCCAACACAGCCACTTAATTCTGCAAAGTCACTAGAGAAAGAGATTGTCTAGGGAGTCAGCTGTCTGGCAGGTTTTCAGAACATGATATAATCATGGATGTGAAATCTCATTCCTTTGCTGTGTTCTTTTGGTGATAAGCAAGTCAGAGGTCCCTCTCACACTCAGGAGGAGGGGCGGATACAGAGGTGTAAACGCCAGTGGATGGGGATTACAGGGGTGTGTGAGTGCACTCTGTGGCTTGGTCACCACACCTACCAGGTGATGAATGCACCAGAATATCAAATACTTCAGGGGGGTGATAAAACATCAAAAGTTTTAGATTTGCCAAACCCATGATTAGTTAGTAGATTCCTTTTATAAGAAAATTGAAGAAACAGTTCAGAACTCAATGAGACAAACATCTGTCAAAAGATTTTCTAAAACAAACCCTCTCTTGGGTATTTGAGTTACATTAAATGATAACTAATATACCTCAACCTAACTCCTCAGATTTTTATTACTGATATCTGAGGTCGCCTTCAAATGCCTTCTAAAGTGTGTTAGTTGGTCAGTCATGTCCGACACTTTGTAACTCCATGGACTGTAGACCACCAGGCTCTTCTGTCCATGGAATTTTCCAGGTAAGAATCCTGGAGTGAGTAGCCATTCCTTTCTCCAGGGGATCTTCCCAACCCAGGGATTGAACCTGGGTCTCTTGCCTTGCAGGCAGATTCTTTACATCTGAGACACCAGGGAAGTCCTTTGAGCAAAACTAGGAAGCCAGTTTTACCAATGTCTTCATCCCAGACACACCACCATTACCTTCTTTTGTTTGTTTTTTATTGCTTTACCCCAAAGTGCCAAGATGGATGAAAACAAGGGCATACAAACATATTTTTTTTTTATTTTCATGCTTGGAACAGTGGAAAGCATGTACCCTTGTCCTTTAAAAAAGTCACACAAGATATAAAGTGAGTGTTTTCACTGTACAGGATAAAGTATAAACACTCTCATGCCTCTTACATTTTTGTCTATCCACTTTCTCCACATTACATACCTTCTGTTAAAGCACTGAGGACTCCTCACTGCTCTTTGTCCCTGTATGGCTAGCTAGCAGAATGGTCTGGCCTTCAGGTTCAAATAAGGGCTTGTCTAAGCATCCTCTGATTATTCAATTTAATGAGCTTCTAATTTAAAAATCAATATTTCAAATTTCCTGTGTCCCTCTTTTTTTGTGTGTGTGCTATATGTGTCTCTTGACTCATATCCTCTTACATTTATTTTTATAATTTCTTGTCTTTGCTTCATGTCTATCAGAACTCTTTTCCCAGTCATCTATGGGAAAGATCTTGAGCTTTCCTGGGCACTGAATGAGGGAGGCCACTTCATGATAGGCAAATAAAACAGCTATGAAGAGAAACCTTATTTTATGGTTTTGGGGCACAGAGTGATAGTGTGACCACCCATCTTTTTTAAAGATTTGGGGAAAGGTGTGAGTAAAGGGATGTGTAATATTTGGTGATGATCCTCCTGTAACTGATATGTTTCTAAGAAAGAATGTACATAGAGAGAGCTTCCCAAAAAGGTCAGCAGAATCCCCCCTGGAGGCTGTGGATGGAGAAAGCAGCGCCAACCTCCAGCTGTGGGCTGGCAGAAACCCAGTGCTTCTGGTCAGTAGAGGTGTGTCCCTTGTCTTGGGTCACTGCTCTGACAAGAGGGCTGCGTCTGCTGCTCAGCCTCTGCACGGAAGAAGATTGGCAGGCATATTTGTGCATTTTTAATGCATGTGTTTTAAAGTAATTTTCTGGCTTCAGAACAAAATATGTTTTTGCTGAATTTGCATAATTTTCACAGCATAATTTTTCCAACATTTTGAAATCTTAGTTTACAATTTTATCACGATTAGAATCTGCTCCTGTGTATGCGTGTGTTTCTGATGCTTTTCAAACCTTTCTCTAGGCTCAGACCTTGCTGGCCCTCTGCCCACCAACATTCCCAGTCAACATCAGGGCTTCCCTGAAGCCACAGAGTTCAAGCAGTGAAGTTAAAAATCACTGGGCAATGACAAGGATTTTGACTGCATTCTTAGCTGTTATTTCTCTTCCCTCTTTCCATCACAGACAATGGCTGCATAAGTCTAGTTCATGGTCCTTGAAGCAGAAACTTCTGCTGTGTAAACTGAAGGACTTGGGATGTAACTAGAACTTTTTTTCACAGGATCCTTCTTTATATCAGCTGTAATTATCTGAATTTTCTTCCAGTCTTATTGAGATATATTTGACTTACAGCACTGCATAAATGTAATGTGTGCAGCATAATGATTTGATTTACATACATCATAGAATGATTATCACAAAAGGTTAGTGAACATTCATTGTCTCATATAGATACAATATCAAAGAAATAGAAAAATCATCTTGTGATGAGAATCTTAGGATTTACTCTCTTAGCTACTTTCCTATATATTATGCAGTAATGTTAACCAGAATCATCATGTTGTACACTACTTTCAGAGTATATATCTTATAATTGCGTACCTTTTGACCAGCTTCATCTAATTCTCCCCACCCCGAATCCCTGCCTCTGGTAGCAACAGATCAGATGTTTTTCTATGTGTTTGTTTGTTGCTGAAGTATAGTTGACCTATAACAATGCTAGTTCCTGGTATACACATGGTGCTTCCATGCATGTGTGAGATCTAAGTCCCTTCAGTCATGTCTGACTCTGTGTGACCTTATCGACTGGAGCCCACCAGTCTCCTCTGTCTATGGGATTCTCCAGGCAAGACTACTGGTGTGGGATGCCATTTCCTACTCCAGGGCATCTTCCCAACCCAGGGATCAAACCTCTATTCTATCTCTTATGTCCCCTGCATTGACAGGCAGGTCCTTTATCATTATCGCCACCTGGGAAGCCCAGTGATTCCATATTTCTACACGTTTCAGAATGATCACCATGATCATCACAAGTTGTCACCTGTCAACAAGAAAGATATCATAATATTACAATTATATGTCCCCATTGTCTGACTTTTGGATTCCAGCCATCCTAGTGGATTTGAAATGGTATCTTATCATGGTTTTGATTTGCATTTCCCTAATGACTAATCATTTGGGCATTTCCTTATGCATTTCTTGTATGTTTCTTATGTGTCTCCTTATCTATTTCTTTTAGAAATATGATTATTCAGATCATTTGCCAATTTTTAACCTGGAGAATCCTTTTTATTTTGGGGTTATATCAGCTTTTATTTTTTTCAAAAAATTCCATGTACAAGTCCTTTATCAAGCATATGATTAGCAACGATGGGCTCTCACTCTCTGAGTTATCCTTTCACCTTCTCAGTAATGCTCTTTAAAGCATAAAAGTTTTTAATTTTGATGAGATCAAATTTATCTTAAAAAAATTTGTTAGTCTTGGGTTTGGTGTCATACTTAATCTGTCGCTAAATACAAAGTTATAAAGATTCACCTGTATGTGTGTTTTTTAAACAGTTATATTGTTTTTCCTTTCACATTTATGCTTTTGATAAATTTCAAGTTATTTTTTTTGTATATGGTATGACAAAAGGATGACATTCACTCTTTTGTAGGTGGCAATCCATTGATGCAGCACAATTTGTTGGAAAGACTCTCACTTGGTCATTAAAGGATCTTGGCACTTTTGTCTAAAAATAGACAATAGATATTTCTACACTCATAAATAAATCTACTGTTACATATGTCTGTCCTAATACCTGCAGAACTTTGTCTTAACACTGTTTCTTTAAAGTGAAGAAGTTTGAGTCCTCTTATTTTGTTCTTCTTCTCCAGGATTGCTTTGGCTTTTATGGGTCTCTGGCAAAAATATGAACTTATACATTGTTTGTCAGTTTCTATAGAAAGTCATCTAGAACTCTAATAAGAGACTGAGTTAAATTTCAAAATCAGTTTGGAAAATATTGCTATTTTAACAATATTAATTAGTTTGATGCATGAAATATTTATTTAGACCTTTACTTTCAAAATATTTTATAACTTCTAAAGTATATTTTGCATCTTTGTTACATTTACTTCTAAGCATTTGATTCTTTTTCAGCCAATAGAAAATAGAGTTGTAATAGAGTTGCACTTTTAATTTTATTTTCATATTGTTGATTGTTGATGTTTAGAAACATAACTGATTTTTACATTGATCTTGTATATCTATATTGTTATAACTCTACTGACACCTTTTGTCTATATATCTATGTATACACATTCATATCTATGTATACATATGTAATATATATTTATACCTATGTCTATTTCTGTATCTTTACCTATACCTATAACTCTATCTCAATACATATATCTCTGTCTTTATATATATACATATATATATATGTGTGTGTGTGTGTGTGTATATTTATATGTTTATATATATATACACATATTTATATATGTTAGAGAAATTATATAAATGGTCTTGTTTAGGCTTCAGAGACAAAGAAGAAGAGGTCTCTGACTTTGCATCTGACCTACCTGAACACTACCTGACTACTGCTGTGGCCACTACTCACAGCCATGCCTGCTGTGAGTGTCTGAAGAGAAATACAATAGATAAATAGGAAGCAGATCTTGGAATTTGTTAAGTCCTTGGAGGAGGTCTGGAAAATCACTCCCCAGACTTAGCAACATTCCAAGATTTGCCAGAACAAAGCAAACACCACTGTAAAAATACCATTGTAAAATATCAATATGAGAACTGCAGTTTTGCTCCGAGACTGATAATGATACCAGTTTGTGGCCAGGGGTTTATAAGAGGGAATGCCAAATGGCATTATTCGAAGTCTCACCCACAGAAGGGACATGCTGCTGGTGGGGGGGGACCTTTTCCCAATTGGGCTCCAGATGTGCTGTCACTTGGGACTTCCCAGTGCTGTTTAAGTGTGGATGTTGGTCAAAACCTGATTTAGTGATTTGCTATTTCTATTTCTCTTTTCTTCTGATGTCAATATATTGAAAGTAAGTTAGATAATTTTCTAATAAATATTTGTATTATTTATTTTTATACAACAAATGACTTATTTTGTTAACAAATCCTTTGAACCTGAAAAAAAGTGAAAGCCACTTACTCATGTCTGACTCTTGGTGACCCCATGAACTGTACAGTTTCTCCAGGCAATCTTCCCAACCCAGGGATAGAACCCAGGTCTTCCACATTGCAGGTGGATTTTTTACCAGCTGAGTCACCAGGGAAGCCCCTTTGAACCCGAAATGAAAGTGAAAACTTTTGGTGAAACAATATATACCCAAATACTATGTTTATGCTTAATATATTTCTAGTCACCAATTTATCTATCTATCTATCTATCTATCTATATATATATATATATATACATTATATATATATATAGAGAGAGAGAGAGAGAGACAGAGAGAGAGACAGAGAGAGAGACAGAGAGAGGGGAGAAATAATTAAAAACTTGTCTTATGAGATATTATAGGGTCTGGCAAGTCTGCACTTCACAGGGCAAGCCAGCAGACTGGAAATTTAGAGAAGAGTTCATATTGCAGTTTTGTTTCCAGAGTCAATAGTGCTTAAAACTCACAGGGCATCTATGTTGTAGTATTGATGTCAAATTCCTTGTTCTTTGGAAAACGTGGACTTTTCTCTTAAAACCTTCAACTGATTGGATGAGGCCCACTTATACTATGGAAGACAATTGCTTTACTCAATTCTGACTCAAATGCTAACCACATGCAAAAAAATACCTTGGCCTTTTGATAGCAAATCTGTGTGCCCTTCCTTCTCATGAACACTCTGAGTTGAGAAGTGCTATTACAGAACATTTGCCCAACCAATGAACAAAATTTAGTTGTTGAAGGATTCTATATGTGTAGAACTTGTCTTTGTGTTCTTGTAATTTACGCCATTTTAATATAGACTGTTTGACACTTAAATATACAACATATAACGACACATTTAAAAAATGGATGTTAAACATAGTAAGGATAAGTGTCCACCCTCTCCACACGCACCATTATTTCTAAACATATAAGCTGTGGCTGAGTGGTGCAGGAGCGGCCAGCAGCAGAGAGGAGATACAACACGTCCAAAGTCAGGAGCGGTGGGCGTGAGGACATACCCCATGACCAAGGTAAGGAGCAGCAGCTTGGCTTCACTGGAGCAGCCGGGAAGAGAGAGCCCACGTCCAAGGTAAGTGAAACCCAAGTAAGATGGTAGGTGTTGAGAGAGGGCCTCAGAGGGCAGACAGACTGAAACCACAATCACAGAAACCTAACCAATCTGATAACATGGACCACAGCCTTGTCTAACTCAATGAAACTAGGCTCTGCCGTGTAGGGCCACTCAAGACGAACGGGTCATGGTGGAGAGGTCTGACAGAATGTGGTCCACTGGAGAAGGGAATGGCAAGCCACTTCAGAATTCTTGCCTTGAGAACACCATGAACAGTATGAAAAGGGAAAAAGATAGGACATTGGAAGATGAACTCCTCAGATCGCTAGGCGACCAATATGATACTGGAGATCAGTAGAGAAATAACTCCAGAAAGAATGAAGGGATGGAGCCAAAGCAAAAACAACACCCAGTTGTGGATGTGACTGGTGATAGAAGCAAAGTCCAATGCTGTAAAGAGCAATATTGCATTGGAACCTTGAATGTTAGGTCCATGAATCAAGACAAAGTGGAAGTGATCAAACAGGAGATAGAAGAGTGAACGTCGACATTCTAGGAATCAGCGAACTAAAATGGACTTCAGTGAGTGAATTTAACTCAGATAACCATTTTATCTACTACTGTGGCCAGGAATCCCTTAGAAGAAATGGAGTAGCCATCATAGTCAACAAAGAATCTGAAATGCAGTTCTTGGATGCAATCTCAAAAAAGACAGGATGATCTCTGTTCTTTCCAAGACAAACCATTCAATATCACGGTAATGCAAATCTAGATCCCGACTAATAACACTGAAGAAGCTGAAGTTTAATGGTTCTATGAAGACCCACATGGCCTTTTAGAACTAACATCCCCAAAAGATATTCTTTTCATTATAGGGGGCAGGAATGCAAAAGTAGGAAGTCAGGAAACACCTGGAATAACAGGGAAATTTGGCCTTGAATGAAGAAGGGCAAAGGTTAATAGAGTTTTGCTAATATAACGCACTGGTCATAGCAAACACCCTCTTCCAACAACACAAGAGAACACTCTACACATGGACATCACAAGATGGCCAACACTGAAATCAGATTGATTACATTCTTTGCAGCCAAAGATTGAGAAGCTCTATACAGTCAGCAAAAACAAGACTGGAAGTCGATTGTGGCTCAGACCATAAACTCCTTATTGCCAAATTCAGACAAAAATTGAAGAAAGTGGGGAAAACCACTAAACCATTCAGGTATGACCTAAGTCAAATCCCTTATGATTGTAAAGTGGAAGTGAGAAATAGATTTAACGGTCTAGATCTGATAGACAGAGTGTCTGATGAACTATGGACAGAGGATCATGATATTGTACAGGAGACAGGGATCATGAACATCCCCAAGAAAAAGAAATATATAAAAGCAAAATGGCTGTCTGAGGGGGCCTTACAAATAGCTGTGAAAATAGGGGAAGCAAAAAACAAAGGAGAAAAGAAAAGATATACCTATTTGAATGCCGAGTTCCAAAGAATAGCAAGGAGAGATAAGAAAGCCTTCCTCAGTTATCAGTGCAAAGAAATAGAGGAAAACAACAGAATGGGAAAGACTAGAGATCTCTTCAAGAAAATTCAAGATACCAGTGGAATATTTCATGCAAAGATGGGCTCAATAAAGGACAGAACTGGTATGGAACTGATGGAAGATATTAAGAGCAGGTGGCAAGAATACACAGAAGAACTGTACAAAAAAGATCTTCATGACCCAGTTAATCATGATGATGTGATCACTCACCTAGAGCCAGACATCCTGGAATGCAAAGTCAAGTGGTCCTTAAGAAGGATCACTATGAACAAAGCTAGTGGAGGTGATGGAATTCCAGGTGAGTTATTTCAACTCCTAAAAGATGATGCTGTGAAAGTGCTGCACTCAATTTGTCAGGAAATTTGGAAAACTCAGCAGTGGCCACAGGACTGGAAAAGGTCAGTTTTCTTTCCAATCCCAAAGAAAGGCAATGCCAAAGAATGCTCAAACTACCACACAATTGCTCTCATCTCACACACTAGCAAAGTAATGCTCAAAATTCTCCAAGCCAGGCTTCAACAATACATGAATGTAAACTTCCAGATGTTCAAGCTGGTTTTAGAAAAGACAGAGGAACCAGAGATCAAATTGCCAATACCGGCTAGATCATTGGAAAAGTAAGAGACTTTCAGAAAAGCATCTATTTCTGTTTTATTGGGTATGCCAAAGCCTTTGACTGTGTGGATCACAATAAACTGTGTAAAATTCTGAAAGAGATGGGAATACCAGACCACCTGACCTGCCTCTTGAGAACTCTGTATGCAGGTCAGGAAGCAACAGTTAGAACTGGACATGGAACAACAGACTGGTTCCAAATAGGAAAAGGAGTATTTCAAGGCTGTATATTATCACCCTGCTTATTTAACTTATATGCAGAGTTCATCATGAAAAATGCTGGGCTGGAGGAAGCACAAGCTAGAATCAAGATTGCCAGGAGAAATATCAATAATCTCAGATATGCAGATGACGCCGCCCTTATGGCACAAAGTGAAGAGGAACTAAAAAGCCTCTTGATGAAAGTGAAAGAGGAGAGTGAAAAAGTGGCTTAAAGCTCAACATTCAGAAAACTAAGATCATGGCATCTGGTCCCATCACTTCATGGCAAATAGACAGGGAAACAGTGGAAACAGTGAGAGACTTTATTTTGTTGGGCTCCAAAATCACTGCAGATGGTGACTGCAGCCATTAAATTAAAAGACCCTTACTCCCTGAAAGGAAAATTATTACCAACCCAGACAGAATATTAAAAAGCAGAGACATTGCTTTGCCAACAAAGGTTCGTTTAGTCAAGGCTATGGTTTTTCCAGTAGCCATGTATGGATGTGAGAGTTGGACTATAAAGAAAGCTGAGTGCTGAAGGATTGATGCTTTTGAGCTGTGATGTTGGAGAAGACAGTCCCTTGGACTGCATGGAGATCCAACCTGTCCATCCTAAAAGAGATCAGTCCTGGGTGTTCATTGGAAGGACTGATGTTGAAGCTGAAACTCCAATACTTTGGCCACCTGATGGGAAGAGCTGACTCATTAGAAAAGTCTCTGATGCTGGGAAAGATTGAGGGCAGGAGGAGAAGGGGACGCCATAGGATGAGATGGTTGGATGGCATCACCGACTCAATGGACATGAGTTTGGGAAGGCTGCGGATTTTGGTTTTGGACAGGGAATCCTGGAGTGTTCCAGCTCATGGGGGGTTGCAAAGGGTTGGACATGACTGAGCAACTGAACTGAACTGAACTGCATGTATTTCCACATCTGTTTGTGTTGTGTGTGCTCAGTCGCCCAGTCATGTCGTACTCTTTGCAACTCCATGGACTATAACCCGCCAGGCTCCTCTTTCCATGGAATTTTCCGTGCAAGAATATTGGAGTGGTGTAGGGAAAGAGCAAGTTAGCCAAGAAGGCATGATCAAGCTCTGTCGCCCCACGTTTGGTAAATAATGACTGTGTACCGTCTGAGATTATTTATAGTGCTGTGCATGTGTGTCACGAGGTGCTCGCTTGGCTGTGGGTTACTCTGTGTGGTACACGTGTGAGCTCCACCTGGAGACTGGGGGCATTTTACTGCTGAGTCATGGCTGTGTCTCTGGGGTCAGCCACAAGAGGAGAGACCACGGTGTGTCTGCTGCTACCGCTGCTGCTTCGGCCCAGGAGAGAATACTGTCACGGCGGCCGTGTCAGCCAGGAGGGAGGTCTGTGCAGTCATGTTGTGTTACCTTGCATCTGCTACTACTGCCGTGGCGCTAGCCAGAGGAGAGCAGACACGTCTGAAGCTTCTATGGCTCCGCAAGTCTTCTTCCATCCTCCTATCTCACTCCTTGCGTGTGCTGGGCTCAGCAAACACTGTGGACAGTGTGAACAGCAAGATAATTGGTGCCGTGAACAGGATAAAGAGCAACACAAGTGGGTTGCCTTTTTTTTTTTTTTTTTCCAATTCTTGGGTCTTCCCCACCCAGGGATTGAATTCGTGTCTCTTGCAACTCCTGCATCGTTATGTGCTAGGGCATTATCAATTCCTGTTCATTTCTACAGAGAATTTAAGCAACACACCTTTATACTGCATCTTGAAAGTAGAGTTTAATTTAAATGTCAGGAGTGGGCTCCTAGTAATACTTGGCTCTTGTAAAGAGAAATGGTGTTCTTTAAATATCACAGTCAGTCAGTCAGTTCAGTCGCTCAGTCGTGTCTGACTCTGCGACCCCATGAATCGGAGCACGCCAGGCCTCCCTGTCCATTACCAACTCCCGGAGTTTACTCAAACCCATGCCTATCGAGTCGGTGATGCCATCCAGCCATCTCATCCTCTGTCATCCCCTTCTCCTCCTGCCCCCAATCCCTCCCAGCATCAGGGTCTTTTCCAATGAGTCAGCTCTTCCCATGAGGTGGCCCAGTAGGTTTATTTATATTTACAGACAGCTCATTTGTTCCTACAAGGTAAAATTGATTTTCCAAAATTTATAGCTGCAGCAATTTTTTATTTGATCTCTGCACTATCCTCATGAAAAGGATAGTTTGGTGCCCTTTACTAGAGACTTTCTGAGGACCACCTGGGAAGGAGTGATAAAAACTCCTTTGATTTTTCCCCTGAGGTGTTCACTGAGGTGGTTAAATTAGCTGTGAACATGTTTATCTTGTATTTAGACAGGTCAATTTGTTTCATTAGTCATCAAGCATTAATTATCAGATTATCACTACACAGATAAACTCTTTAAAAATGACTACATCAAAGAACATTTTAAAGAGGAATATTTAGAAGTGATAGAAGTAATGATCACATTCACACATAATACTGAGAAATCAGGTTGCTTAGCAAAATTGCATTATGTCTTCCACTTAAAAAGATTACAAACACCCTTATTCTTTCTTCAACATTCTCATTATATCTTTATTACAGCTCGTTATTTGACTGAGAAATGACTTAATTATCAAACAATAAATTTTGAGCTGTGCAAGGTACCCATCACTATAAGAATTTTGTCTTCTTTTCTCATAGCCAATAATTTTGAGAAAAGTACATTTTAAAGATGTACAGTGAAGATGTAGACGCGGTTGTTGGACTATAATATTCAGATTTACATAATGATTCAGATAAATATTTAAAAGTATACTGAATAACATTCAAAATCATCCTAATTTTTATTAGATATTGCTATATCTAGAGCAGTACAATAATTGTTTCATCATTTTACAGAGTGTATAAAATTGAATCTGATTGTGTACCAATAGTATGTTGAATTAAGTAGTCTAATTAATAGGTTCATTATATCCATTAAAGGAAAATTGAGCACATTTAACAAAAGGAAAGAGAAGAAATATTAACTTAAATTCTTCTATAGTCAAAACCAAAAAATGAAGAACAAAATAATAGCATTCACAGACCCACCCACACTTTACCAAACCCTTTGTCATCAGCTTTGATTGTTATTAGCATACTCTAAGATTTTTGGGTCTAATTAAGTAAGACCATCTGTGATCATGCAAATCACACACTTTCTTAAAGCCCCTATGGCAGTGAGCAGTTTATTCACAGGGACACAAGCTCTGTTAAGGAAGGGAGGCTCTTCTTTAATTCTATTTCTGGCTGTAACTCTGGGAACAGCACCGGTACCTTTAATAGAAGGTTCTCAATTAGTACTGAGAACATGTCAGTCTTTCTCTAAATTTCTAACAGTCTTAATATCTGTACTGGTCAGTTAGTACATGCAGACATTTATGTGTGTCTGTGTGTGTAGTGCACATATATGGGCTTCGCAGCTGGCTCAGAGATAAAGAATCTGCCTGCCAAACAGGAGACACAGTTTAGATCCCTGGGTGGGGAATCCCTAGATCTCTAGGAAAGGAAATGACAACCCACTCCAGTATTCTGACCTGGGAATCCCATGGACAGAGGAACCTGGAGGCTACAGTCCAAGGGGTCACAAAGAATCAGACACTACTTAGCAACTCAACATGAACAACAAAGTAAATATATGTACACACACATATACATACACATATTTTGTTACATAAGCATATAGGGTTATATACATACATCTTACTTTTTGGCAAGGTTGCTGTGTCAGGGATATTCAGTACTCATCAAATAGGCTTTTATTTTCTTGTATTTCCCAGCTTCTCTCGTAGTACTTTGAGTAGACATGTAGTATATAATTTCCAGGTCAGTGTTAAGAGATTGTGTATCTCTATCCTCCTTTCTGTCCCTTAATGAAAAAATATTCTTAACTATGGTGACAAAGAGGGATTTCCCAGGGTTTTTTTTTTTTTTTTTTTTCATATTAAACACTTGGGAGTCTGAGTTCTCATGTTATATCAATAGAATTTAGTCTACTATTATCAATAGAGTTGTTTGTATTACTGTCTAGCTAATTGTTATTATTCAACTTCCCAGATGATAAATTATAACAAAACTATGATCTGTAGAAAGTATGCTGCTGCTGCTAAGTCGCTTCAGTCGTGTCCGACTCTGTGAGACCCCATAGACGGCAGCCCACCAGGCTCCCCCATCCCTGGGGTTCTCCAGGCAAGAACACTGAAGCTGGCTGCCATTTCCTTCTCCAATGCATGAAAGTGAAAAGTGAAAATGAAATCTCTCAGTCGTGTCCGACTCTTTGCGACCCCATGGGCCGCAGACTACCAGGCTCCTCTGCCCATGAGATTTTCCAGGCAAGAGTACTGGAGTAGGGTGCCATTGCCTTCTCTGGTAGAAAGTATAAGTTTATATAACTCAATGCTCCTTCACATCATTTATACACAAAGCAGATGTTTATGGAATATTATTTAATTAGGTTAATGCTTAATTCTTTCCCTTCTAAATGTCTGTCATACTTCTTTTCTCAGTTGATGATATCAGGGGAGTGTGTAATTTCCTCAGTTCTGTCTTGTCACAACAAAAATTTGAAGCGACGGACTTTAAAGCCCTTGGCATGTCACAGCTGTCAGACAGATCAGTGTTACAGCTCTGTGTTACAGCTCAGTTTTATTTAGAAAAGAAAAGAAAATATATCCTCGAGGCTTGAGGGTATGCCAACCCATAAGATGGGAAGAGAAGAGAGAGAGCGTGCACTCGCACGCATGACAGAGACACCCCCTCCTCTGCTTCCGCAGCCCTTTGGCTCCTCTTTTTATATGTTTTTCTCCTCCCCCTGGAGGAGAAATTACTTGAAATTTCAAGTAATACAAGAGGAATAGACAATATTTAGAAAACTGACCTTGATTTGAATTTTTAAACAGCCAATTAGGATACATTTACCCTTCTCAGCAACATAAAAAATGATTTTGCACCAATTAGAAGTTTTCATTTGTCTTCCTTCTCTTTATTTCTATTCACCCAAAAGAAAAGGGAAGAGTGGAAGTGGTACACTCTGTTTGCTGGTGTTTGATCCCCTGATTTTAAAGATCAAAAGATTTGTATATATCATCGGTGAGAATTCTGGGCCAAGCAACTTTCTGTGCAACCATACAGATGACCAAGGAAGACAGTCTTGTTGAATTTTGAAGTTCAACTTTTTACAAATCTGTTACAATATTAGGGCATTTTCAAGTCCCTTACCAATTATTGATTTTTTTTTTTTTGTATGAAATTATAGCTGAATCCTGTGCATTCCACTTGGGTATAAACCCCTTTATTAAGGGTAACCTCTAACCCATCCTATTTCTAAATGGACCACTCACCTACCTTGTTTATTCTTGATTAACATTACTCTTTTTGTGGGGGTACAGATTCATTTCCTATCTTTTACATAAACCATCGATTAAAACTTTTAGACTGTCTCAGAGAAGACATCAGGCTATCCTACTTTCAAACCTGGTTTCCTACACTTCCTCTACATTTCTTCTCTAAACTTCCTGAGTTAGTCATTCCATTCAGTCTTATTCTCTTCATGTAAATGGCTTCATCAATTTCCCAACCTTGAAATCACTCTAGAAAAACATCTCTGTGCTTTAAAGTATTTTTGGATGGCTCCAGCATTTTATTTACGTGAGAGAAGATAGTTTTAAGCTGTCACCCCTTACACGAGGAGGATTCAGCTCATTTACAGTGTGGTAGGCTGTTGCTTTCGGGACTTCCCCGGTGGCTAAGACAGTAAAGAATCTGCCTGCAATGTGGGAGACCTGGGATTGATACCTGGGTTGGGAAGATCCCCTGAAGAAGGGAATTGCTACCCACTCCAGTATTCTTGCCCAGAGAATCCTCATGGACAGAAAAGCCTGGCAGGTTATAGTCTATGTGGTCGCAAGGAGTCAGACAGGACTGAGCGACTAAGACAGCAAACTTGCTAATGGCAATGTGTGGTTCCTAGATGAATTTTCCTAAGTTCAGCTGGTTCATTAGGAATATAAATTTCTGTATAAGATTATGGCCATTTTATAATTAATGATAATAATGTTTTATGTGTAAGAGAAATGCCATTTAAAATGACATCAAGAACCCACAAAGAACAGCATAATATGAAAACAAACAAACAAAAAGGAGGTATATTGCTTATTAAATTAAATGTTATAATTTGGGGAAGCACCTCAGTTAAGGTGAGCCTTTTATTGTAATGTGCACATAAGTGAGATGTTTCTTGGTTGAGAATTAAACTTAAATATTAGACAATCTCTTTATATAGTGCTAGTATGATAATAAAACTCATGTTATTATAAAACTTATTAATATAGTCTGCCAATACTTTGGCCACCTGATGTGAAGAGCTGACTCATTTGAAAAGACCCTGATGCTGGGAAAGATTGAGGGCAGGCGGAGAAGGGGACAACAGAGGATGAGATGGTTGGATGGCATCACTGACTCAATGGACATGGGTTGGGTAGACTCCGGGAGTTGATGGACAGGGGGGCCTGGCGCCCTGCAGTCCATGGGGGTGCAAAGAGTTGGACACAATGAGAACTAAACCAACTGACTGACTATAATGTGCATGAGCTCAGATTTATATAAGCATGTGACAACATTTATGCTCTCTTCCATAACTAACTCATTCTCCAGCACATTCTTTAATGGAAGCACAGGCACAAATGAGTCACAGCTTTTATGTTTGACTGGAAAGTAGCATCCTCAAATTCTATAACAGATTCCTGTATTATCATTTATTCTCAAATATGATTCATTTGATCATCTGTTAATTCGTTTATTTAACATATATTTAAATGTCACAAGTACTGCTTTTAGTTTGGGGACTTCATAAAAACAGGGAAACTTTTTCTCATAATATGCATTGGAATGATAAAGGCAAGAGCATTTCTGGCATTGGGCATATCTATTGCTAAAATTCTAAGATGGAAGATATCTTGGTTTATGAAAAATAAAGAAGGAAAACCACTGGACTAGAACACTGTTACTAAGTAAACAAGTCTTTACTTTTCTTTCTTTTTAAATTTATTTTTAATTGGGGGGAAATTGCTTTGCAATGCTGTGCTAGTTTCTGCCATACAACAATGCAAATCAGCCATAATTATACATATTATCTGATCCCTCTAGGTCATCACAGAGTGCCAGTCTGGGCTCCCTGTGTTATGTACCAACTTCTCACCAGCTATCTATTTTACACTTGGTAGTGTATAAATGTTGGTGCTACTTTCTCAATTTGTCCCACTCTCTCCTTCCCCCACTGTGTCCATAAGTCCATTCTCTATATCTGAGTCTCCATTTCTTCCTTGCAAATAGGTCAGTCAATATCATTTTTCTATATTCCATACACACACACACACATATGCATTAATATATGATATTTATTTTTCTCCTTTTTACTTACTTCACTCTGTATAACAGGCTCTAGGTGCATCCATCTCAGTAGTTCAGTTCAGTTCAGTCACTCAGTCGTGTACGACTCTGCAACCTCATGGACTGCAGCACATCAAGCCTCCCTATCCAACACCAACTCCCGGAGTTTACTCAAACTCATGTCCATTGAGTCGGTAATGTCATCCAACCATCTCATCCTCTGTCATCCCCTTCTCCTGCCTTCAATGTTTCTCAGCATCACGGTCTTTTCAAATGAGTCAGTTCTTCGCATCAGGTGGCCAAAGTTTTACAGTTTCAGTCTCAGCATCAGTCCTTCCAATCAATATTCAGGGTTGATTTCCTTTAGGATGGACTGGTTGGATCTCCTTGCACCTCAAGGGACTCTCAAGAGTCTTCTCCAACACCACAGTTCAAAAGCACCGATTCTTTAGTGCTTGACTTTCTTTATAGTCCAACTCCCACATCCATACATGACTATTGGAAAAACCATAGCTTTGACTAGACGGACGTTTGCTAGTAAAGCAATGTCTCTGCTTTCTATGATGCTGTCTAGGTTGGTCATAGCTTTTCTTCCAAGGAGCAAGTGTCTTTTAATTTCATGGCTGCAGTCACCATCCACAGTGATTTTGGAGTCCAAGAAAATAAAGTCTGTCACTATTTCCATTGTTTCCCCATCTATTTGCCATAAAGTGATGGGACTGCATGCCATGATCTTAGTTTTCTGAATGTTAAATTTTAAGCCAACATTTTTATTCTCCTCTTTCACTTTCATCCAGTTCTTCTTCACTTTCTGCCATAAAGATGGTGTCATCTGTGTATTTGAGGTTTTTTATATTTCTCCCAGCAATCTTGATTCCAGCTTGTGTTTCATCCAGCCTGGCATTTCACATGATGTACTCTGCATGTTAGTGAAATAAGCAGGGTGACAATATACAGCATTGATGTATTCCTTTCCTGAGTTGGAACCAGTCTGTTGTTCCATGTCCAGTTCTAACCATTGCTTCTTGACCTCTGCACAGATTTCTCAGGAGTCAGGTAAATTAAATATCTACTAGCATTTATTAGAGCAAGAAAAGCCCAGAGCTTGGAAGAAAAATTAGAAACCTCATATAATACTTTAATATCACATAATGAAGTAATCTATTTAGAAAAAAAAAATTATTATATCTCTCTTTCCATATTTAAATTTAATTTTTCATAAGTACCCTTCATTATTTTATCTTTCTATCTTTGCTGCTTACTCAAAACACAGAATGCAAACTGAAGGTACTCTAGAGAAAATTATGTGAAGTTTGGTAGTTGGGAAATAACTGCAAATTATTAGTTTTTATTTTTTCTTTTCTTTCTTTGTTTTTTTTTTTTTTAAATTAGAAATAAAATTTTTGAAATAATAACAAGAAAGAAACTTACTTCTGCTGCTAAGTCACTTCAGTAGTGTTCAACTCTGTGTGACCCCATAGACGGCAGCCCACCAGGCTCCTTCATCCCTGGGATTCTCCAGGCAAGAACACTGGAGTGGGTTGCCATTGCCTTCTCCAAAAGAAACTTGAGAAAATTGCAATTAAAGTTGGGGAATTAATATCATGATAAAACTGCTTCTGTGGTGCCACTTAATCTTTAAGCATTTGTTAGCAGTGTACTATTATTTTGCTTTGGGAGTGTGAAGAGAGTGAATCAATTATATCATTATTTTATTAATAATAATTGAATTTTAAAGCTAAAATCAATATAAACATTCTTAGGGCTCTTGATTGTATATATGGATGAAACAAGTATTTCAGTTGTAATTACTTAATGAAAACAGTCTTTGCCAAATAGAAATAAGCTATATGTAAACTGAAAAACATTTTTAAACAGAAAGCAGGTAAACAACTTTATATTCTTAGTGTAAATATGTTCATTAGTTTTCATTTGCCTCAAAACTGTACAGATATTAATGGAATCTATGAATTAATTAGAACTGATTTACAGTCATTTGAAGATACGTACTCCCAACTGAATTAACACATGCTCCCCAATGTTCAGCCAAGAAAATGACATAAATTTAGTGCACTTTAATTTTTCTAGAATCTTAGGCTCCCTTCTATTTATGCATTCACCTTTTTGATGTTCTTAATTTGCATATGTTTTAAGCTTCAACAACAAATTAATAAAGTATTCTCATTTTTCATTATTTTATTTCCATTTGTCCAAAATGCATACATAGATTTTAAGTGCTATAACAACTTTTGTGTTCCTTTATCGAGTTTTAAATTGCATTATGTGATGACAACCATCTGCTCAGGATCTCACTTATGTTTTCCACTGAGGCAACTTGAAATTAAAATTGACACTAACGGCCTTTTGCAGGCACTTATCCAGAGAATAAAGTGGTATACATCTATGGTGATGGCAAATAGACTATCTTTACATTATGAAAGTTCTGTATTTAAATATAATGCTATATACTGAGTTTTGTAAAAATAAGTTGACACTGCATTAAAAAAAAAAAAAAAAAACACACACACACTTTTAATCAAAGAAGTGGTATGGATCCTTCAGGAAATCTCAACTCTTGCCAGAATATGAAGTAGGAAATGTGGATATTTAGAAATTTCTTGAAAAAATCCAGACACTGTTTAGCATTATAATTGTAGAAATCCATATTATCTCATATAATTATTTACTTTATTAGTAGGGATTTTTTCTTCCAATTTCATTGAAATGCAGATACACACAATACTGCCTAAATTTAAGATATACAAAAAAAAAATGATTCAACTTGCAGACATCATGAAATATTATAATAATAAGTTCTGTGAATGTCCATCATCATCAAAACTAAAGACAAAGACAGAATATTTTTCCTATGATGTTATATAATGCAAGATTTACTCTCTTAAAGATTTTCACATGTAACATACAGCAGAGTTAATTATATTCATCATGTTGTACATTCATCTCTAGTTTTCATTTGTCTTATAACTAGAAGTTTGTACCTGTTGTGTAGCAAACCACTCCAGAATCCTTGCCTGGAAAATCCCATAGACAAAGGAACCTATTGGGTTCCTTTGGGGTCCCAAAGAGTCAGGCACAGCTGAATGACTAACACTTTCACTTTTATTTCGTATCTTTTGACCAGTTTCATCACCATTATTACATTATTATTGACTATATTCCCCACACTATATATTTTATCCTTGTGACCAAATTATTTTGTAACTAGAATTTTGTACCTCTTAATCTCCCTCACCTATTTCACTTACCCCTCCACACCCATCTTCTTTAGTAAGCAACTGTTCATTCTCTGTATCTATGAGTCCATTTCTATTTTGTTATTTGTTCATTTGTTTTACTTTTGTTCATTTGTTTTGCTTTTTTAGAGTTCAAATCTGAGTGAAATCATTTGGTATTTGTCTTTCTATGTCTAACTTATTTCACATCATATAATACCCTCTAGGTCCATCCATGTTTGTTGCAAATGACAAAGTTGTGTTCCTTTTTTATGACTGAATAATATTCGATTGTGTATATGTAGATACACACATGTATATTGTACCTTCTTCCTCTATTCCTCTATTGGTAGACACCTAGATTGTTTCTGTATCTTGGCTATAGTAAAAAAATGCTGAAATAAACATAGGGCTACATATACCTTTTTTAATTAATATTTTTGCTTTCTTTGGAAAAATGCCCTAAAGTGGAATTGCTGGATCATATGGTAGCTCTATTTTTAACTTTTTGAGAAATCCCCATTCTGTTTTACATAGTGACTGCACCAGTATAGATCCCCACCAACAGGGTATGAGGTTTCCCTTCTCTCCATATTTTCATCAAATGTTTAAAAAAACGACTTCTTTCAACATCTCAGAAGGTGTGTAATAAGAATAATTCTGTATATAAGTGCTGTTATTTACAAGAATGTTTATCTATAGTATGATAGAATACTGAATTATTTAAATTTAGACTTTGAATAATTGGGTTTGAATTTCTACCCTGTGGCTACTTAGTCTAGTATAATTAGGATGTATATTTAATATATTAATATGCTTTAATATACTTTATATTATATAAACTTTGTATTATAATTTATATTATATAAACTTTATAATTAGCATATTAAAGTATATTAATATATTAAATATATTTAATCTCCCTGTATCTGTTTGGCCCTTTATCAAATGGGGGTTGTTTATGCAATTAAATAATACAGTGTTTTAAAATTCATTTAGCAGCAAATAATTTATTAAATTAAATGTTAAGCATATTTGCAGGATATAAAAATGCAGAATTGCATTGCTAAAGAAGGGCTGAGGACACACATCCCTGTGTCCATCTTGAACCTTTCTTACACTCTCCAAAATGGGCTCACAGGCACCTTTGGGAAAACTTAGAGTTGAGTAGAAATTGTTTGGTAAGAAAACTACTGAAGCTTAATATGGAAAAGGATTAAAAATATGACTCACCATGCAATTACCATATGTTGCTAAAACAATGTTTTATGACTTATTACTGTGTATTGGCAAAGTGCATTTTCAGAACAAAAGTAAGTTTCTTTGATGGGATTCTTAAGTGGGTGCTGTGTTGTGCCACTTGAAGTCTTTTGAAGACCAAAGTTCTTTTTCCCATTTCTGACCCAGTAAGCATTGTTCACTGGGTTTTGGCAAGAGAAGCTGACTTGCTCTTGAGCTAATCCTCCTTCAGTGGCCAGTCATTGTGAGGTGCCAACAATTCAAAACATGTTTAAAGTATAATGCCTACTCTAGAATATCCCATAGTATCAGCTATTGCCTCCTTTGAGATTTAAACACAATTCTATTTATTCCCATATTCAATTCTGCATCCTACATCCCACTCAAGTATGGTTTCTTGGAGATCTCCCCAGTAAACCTCATATATGCCACAGTCTTAGAATCTACTTCTGGGCAACATTTTTTGTCCTGAGAGTAGCCATAGGAAGCCAACTCCAAAATCCTGTAAGTCTCTAACTGGTCCCCATTGCTGCTAGTATTTAAAATACAAATAGTCCTTGGGATGCTGCAGTGATACAGTTGATAAAAGCTTTACCAGCAGTGAAATGGGATGGTATGCCAGTGGAGAACTAGTTTTTATAAATTCTGTGGAACCAAGTATCTGTTAGTTGCTTTGATATTTTGGAAATAAAAATAAAGGTTGAGTGAAATTATCAATGTAAGTTCCCCTTGGCAACTTAGAGCTTCCCTGGTGGCTCAGATGGTGGAAAATATGCCCACAATGCAAGAAACCTGGGTTTGATCACTGGGTCAGGAAGATCCCCTGGAGGTGGATATGGCAACCCACTCTGGTATTCTTGCCTGGAGAATTTTATGTACAGAGGAGGCTGGTGGGCTATAGTCTATGGGGTTGCAGAGTCAGACACAACTGAATGACTCACACTTTCACTGGAAACTTAAATAATGCTCTTATCTTCTGCAGGAGAAGCAAAGAATAAGCAGAGAGTCAGGCCTCATAAAGTAGGTGAGTTCCCCTGAAAAGTTGATTCTCAAACCCAGTGAAGTTCCCTGTGGGTCAAGGATGGATTTCAAAAGAATGGGACCTGACAACAACAACCATTGAAACTGGATTGAATCACTTGATCGTTTTAAAATTCCAGATATGCCCTGAATCATTGGGTCTGCTGAAGCAACATCCTCCCCTGTTAAATGTTAGTGCTTCCTATTTCTTTGTGGACAATGAAGAGACTTCTACCTTGCAAGACATCAAGCACCACATACATCATCTAAGGTCACCTGAGCTTCTGCCTGTCAGAACAATAACTGAGTCAGCCAAGGAGACTCTGTGTCTGCTAAGGGTAAAAACACATCATAGGGAATACAAGACCTAGTGAACATGGTCCAGAAGTCAGTTACCTATGTGACTGGGTCACATCACATAGAAGATGATGCAACAAAACTGAAGAATACAAACCAAGACAAGGAAGATTCTATCAAAGTAGACAGAGGGCAAAAACAAAGAACATTTTACACTTCTACAAAGAATTCGAGAAGTGCTACTGGTACTTGCTAGGATGGCTCTTGGAATCTTATACAAAGTGATTACATGAAGTAGAAATGTAAGAACTTCTAGGAAAGATAGCAGTAGCAAAGAATAACAATGTCTTAGGGAAGTGGCCATACTAACATTGTTTTATTACATGAGATGGGAAAACCCAGTAACCTGTGCTCTGTGAGAGATTACACAACACACATCACTTCCTAAAATTGTAAAGAATTATCCAGTGACTATAGCATCATAATTGTTGAGAGGATTAGTACTTGTGAGGCTCCTGGTCAGCTACAGTCCATGGGGTTTCAAAGAGTCAGACACAACTGAGTAACTGAACACAATCTCTAAAGGTGGAGATAACCAAGGGACATGGGCCCTTTGTAGGAGGAGGAATGGTAGAATGCTGAAATAATAGAGCTGCAGAGCTGGTTTGTAGGAAGCAAAGGACAGGCTTACCCTAATGGGCACCAAGGTCTGAGTGACCACCAGGGTTTTCTGACCTGAAGAAAAGAAAAGAGGTACTTAATTTATGTCTTAACATGTACATAAATGCAAGGTAGATGGACAGGCAAGCAGAGTTATGATTAGCTTATACAAGAGAAATTAAGTTCAGTCTGGAAATTGCCACTTTTACCCTTATAAGAAAAAACTTGAAAAAAAAAAAAAGCACTAGAAGTCAAAGCCTTAGCCCCAGAATTGAGGTTACTGAACAAGCCATCACCCACAAAATTAAAGATATAAGTAAATGTAGAGAGTCACAGTTGAGATCAACTTACCAGGAACAGAAATAGCTTGGAGCCAGTGACTGGTAAGGAAACTGATAGGACATCATCTATGAACTTCTGGAGGCTAAGTGTGGACCACGTTGAGAACTCCTGAGGGTCCAGGGTGAAGAAGGAGCAAGCACACTTTCATAGGTTTTAACCCCCATAGCATCCCCATCAGGATTTCATAGTAAAGATCAGAGAAAAATCCCCTCCTCTTCCAAGCAGCAGAGAGGAAAAAGTCATCACTGGGAATACTTGCAGCATTTTCTCTGTGGCAAAGGACTGCCTTGGAAGCAACTGCTGCCTCCTGGGGTTTAATATGGCCTTGGTATTGACAACTCTGGTCCAGTGTCTTCTGTTTCACATAAAAGGGGAAAGACTATGAAGAGCTTTTGAAGGACAGAGCCTAGGGAATCAGACTCACTTAAAAAAAAATGAGATTTAATCATAATCTTCATAGAATGTTTCCCCTTCTGGTACGTTATGGTCACATCAAAAGGGCTCCAGTATAATAACAGTGGATTTTTGCTAATACAGCTGCAAATTCAAGCTCAGTTTAGGAAGGAGTTCTTAGAGAAATACAAAGACAATAGTAGAGAAAAAAATCAAAACAAAAAAAAAAAAAAAAAAAAAAAAAAAGAAAGAAACTTAAGACTCTGTTTCCAAAAGCTACAATACTGAACCTAGCACAGCTTCCAGCCAGTTTACAAAAACCTGACATTAAAATCCTAATTACCATAAATCTGTATTTGATACATCAAGTCTAACGTTTAACAACAGCAAATCACAAGCCATGCCAAAAGCAAGAGAAAAGTGTAGTTTCTGAAGAAACTAAAGAAGCATCATAACCAAACTAAAATAGGATACTGACTTTGAACAAGTGTATTTAACCACAATTAACAGAAGAAAAAGATCATGCTTTAAGATTCACCTATGCTGTAGCATGTGTCAAACTATCCTTCCTTTCCAGGATTGAATAAAACTCTATGTACATAGCACATTTTCTTATCCATTCACCTGCCAATGGACACATGGATTGCTTTCATCTTGTGGCTATTATGCTAAATGTTGTGTCAAAATTCCTGCTTTTATTTCTTTTGTATAAATATCCAGAAGTGAAATTGCTATAACATATGATAATTCTATGTTTAATATTTTGAGAAATCACCATACTGTTTTCCACAGTGGCTGCACCTTACATTCCCAACCATCAGGAACATACAAGGTTACAATTTCTCTATATCTTTTCTTTGTTATTTTTTATAAACTTGTTTTTTGTGATGTTTATCTTAATAAGAATGTCCTACTTTCCTTTAATATATTCTTAAAACATAGTATCAGCTCAGTTCAGTTTCTCAGTTGCGTCTGACTCTGCGACCCCATGGACTGCACCACACCAGGCTTCCCTGTCCATCACCAGCTCTGGGAGCTAGCTCAAATGCATATCCAACCAGTTGATGATGATATCCAACCATCTCATCCTCTGTCATCCCCTTCTCCTCCTGCTGCCTTCAAATTTTCCCGACATCAAGGTCTTTTCCAATGAGTCAGTTCTTTGCATCAGGTGGCCAAAGTATTGGAGCTTCAGCATCAGTCCTTCCAATGAATATTTAGGGCTGATTTCCTTTAGGATTGACTGGCTGTATCCCCTTGCAGTCCAAGGGACTCTCCAGAGTCCTCTTCAACACCACAGTTCAAAAGCATCAATTCTTCAGTGCTCAGCTTTCTTTATGGTCCACCTTTCACATTCATACATAACTACTGGAAAAACCATAGCTTGGATTAGGTGGACCTTTGTAAGTAAAGTAATGAAGCACATCGTGGTTATCTGGGTTATTATTATTATTTTGCATAGTTCTTTTGTGTATTCTTGCCACCTCTTCTGAATATTTTCTGCTTCTGTTAGGTCCATACTGTTTCTCTCCTTCACTGTGCCCATCTTTGCTTGAAATATTCTTTGGTATCTCTAATTTTCTTGAAGAGATCTCGTCTTTCCCATTCTATTGTTTTCTTCTATTTCTTTGCATTGATCACTGAGGAAGACTTTCTTAACTCTCCTTGCTATTTTTTGGAATTCTGCACTCAGATGGGTATATCTTTCCTTTTCTCCTTTTCCTTTCACTTCTCTTCTTTTCTCACCGATTTGTAAGGCCTCTTCACACAACCATTTTGCCTTTTTGCATTTCTTCTTGGGATGTTTTTGATCACTCCCTCCTGTACAGTACTATGAACCTACATCCATAGTTCTTCAGGCACTCTGTCTATCAGATCTAATCTCTTGAATCTATTTGTCACTTCCCCTGATTTGATTTAGGTCATACCTGAATGGTCTAGTGGTTTTCCCTACTTTCTTCAATTTAAGTCTGAATTTGGCAATAAGGAATTCATGATCTGAGTGACACTCAGCTCCCCATCTTGTTTTTGCTGACTGTATAGAGCCTCTCTATCTCAGCCCCAAAGATTATAATCAATCTGATTTCGGTATTGACCATCTGCTGATGTCCATGTGTAGGCTCGTCTCTTGTGTTTTTGGAAGAGGGTGTTTGCTACGACCAGTGTGTTCTCTTGGCAAAACTCTGTTAGCCTTTGCCCTACTTCATTTTGTACTCCACGGCCAAACCTGCCTGTTACTTCAGGTATCTCTTGACTTCTACTTCTGCATTCCAGTCCCCTATGATGAAAAGGACATCTTTTTTTCTTTTATTTTTCCCCTCTTTTCTTTTGACGTTAGTTCTAGAAGGTCTTGTAGGTCATCATAGAACCATTCAACTTCACTTCTACAGCATAGTGGTTGGGACATAGACTTGGATTACTATGATATTGAATGGCTTTCCTTGGAAACAGACAGATATCGTTTGGTCATTTTTTGAGATTGCACCCAAGTAACTGCATTTCAGACCCTTTTGTTGACTATGAGTGCTATTCCATTTCTTCTAAGTAATTGTTGCCCACAGTAGTAGATATAATGGTCATCTGAGTTAAATTCACCTATTCCATGCCATTTTAGTTCACTGATTTCTAAAATGTCAATGTTCGCTCTTGCCATCCTATTCGACCACTTTCAATTTGCCTTGATTCATGGACCTAACATCCAAGTTCCTATGAAACACTGTCCTTCATTTTATCAGACTCTAAATCCATCACCAGACACATCCATAACTAGGTGTTGTCTTCACTTTGTCTCTGTCTCGTCATTCTTTCTGGAGTTACTTCTTCATTCTTCTGCAGTGGCATATTGGGCACCTACAGACCTGGGGAGTTCATCTTTCATGGTCACATCTTTTTTCCTTTTCATACTGTTCATGGGGTTCTCAAAGCAAGAATACTGACGTGATTTGACATTCCCTTCTCCAGGGGACCACATTTTGTCAGGACTTTTCCACCATGACACGACCGTCTTAGGTGGCCCTACATGGCATGGCTCATAGCTTCATTGAGTTAGGCAAGGCTGTGGTCCATGTGATCAGTTTGGTTAGTTTTCTATGATTGTGGTTTTAATTATGTCTGCCCTCTGATGGAGAAGGATAAGAGGCTTGTCAAACTTCCTGATGGGAGAGACTGAAAATATAGTATAAAACTGCACATATTTTTATAAGCTTTTACTTCTACACCATTTATGTATTTAAATATAACAAGTCTCATAAACAAAATACATTTGAATGTTGCTATTTATCTAATCTATCTTTTAACTGGATCAATTCTGTTTGGTAATTTAATAAGGTTAAATGATTAGATGTATCTATCATCTTTCTACTAGTTTTTATTTCTCCTATCTTTTATTTGTCCCCTATTTTCCCTTTGATATCTTTTTTCAATTGAGCATATTTTATGGTTACATTTTCTTCATTTGGATAATTATCTTCAGCCTCATAAATAAAGGCTTTGCCGTTTACCTCCAAGTGATATATCCATTTCAATGCAATGTAAACACTGCTCAGGATGGTATGTCTACTTCTCCCCAGTCATACTTTATGTTATTCCCATCTGATTTACTTATTCACATACTGAAAACTCTGTAATACTTTGTTTTTGTTTTAGTCAATTAGATTTTCAAAATATTTAAATTATAAGGAAAATATTATTTATTTTCCAATTTGGATACCTTTCTTCATTCTCATTCCTTTGTGTAGCTATCTGCTTCCATCTGCTAAATCGTCAAATCTCCATTCCTTAAAAGACTGGAAACAGAACTGCCTTATGACTCAGAAATCCCACTGCTGGGCATACACACTGAGGAAACCAGAACTGAAAGAGACACGTGTACCCCAATGTTCACCACAGCACTGTTTACAATAGCTAGGACATGGAAGCAACCTAGATGTCCATTAGCAGACGAATTGATAAGAAAGCTGTGGTACATATGCACAATGGAATATTACTCAGCTATTAAAAAGAACACATTTGAGTCAGTTCTAATGTGGTGGATGAAACAGAAATCTATTATACAGAGTGAAGTAAGTCAGAAGGAAAAGCACCAATACAGTATATTAATGCATATATAAGAATTTAGAAAGATGGTAACAACAACCCTATATGTGAGACAGCAAAAGAGACACAGATATAAAGAACAGATGTTTGGACTCTGTGGAAGAAGGTGAGGGTGGGATAATTTGAGAGAAAAGCATTGAGACATGTATATTACCATATGTGAAACAGATGACCAGTCCAAGTTCAATGCATGAAACAGTGCTCAAAGCCAGTGCACTGGGATGACCCAGAGGGATGGGATGGTGAGGGAGGTGGGAAGGGGGTTTGAGATGGGGGACACATGTACACCTGTGTCTAATTCATGTCAATGTAAGGCAAAACCCACCACAATATTGTAAAGTAATTAGCCTCCAATTATAATAAATAAATTAATTTAAAAAAAAAAAAGTCAAATCTCCATAGCAGTGAGTTTGGTGGATTCAATCAGCTGTGATATGGAACCCATGGATACAGTGGGCTGAGTATATGATGTGGTTTCATATGAGGGATTTCAACACCTATATACACATTTTGGCTGACGTGGCCCTTTATATGTGAAAAAAACTTTTATCTCTTTTGTGAAATATATTGTCTTTGTGTATTGAGTTTTAGGTTTGTTGTTGTTTTTTACTCCATATTATATTTGTTAGATACTACTCATTTTCTCATATCTTCTTCCTCTCTATGCAATGTGTTTCTACTCCATTACTCTTTTTTTTGGGCGGGGGGGGGGGGGTGAGGTGGGAAATTTTTAATTTGATGACATTTTTGCCCATGATATTATTTGATTTTTCCCCACTTTTAGAAGTTATGATAAAATATACACAACATAAAATTTACAAATATAAAAAGAATATGATATGGTCCCATGGTTAAGACTCTACATTTCCACTGCATGAGACATAGGTTTGATTCCTAGTTGGGAAAAATAAATCTAGCAGGCCATGCAGTATCCCCTACCCACCAAAAAAAATAGCAAAAATAATATAAAATTTATCTTCCTAACCATTTTAAGTGTATAGTTTAGTGGTATTAAGTACATTCATAATGTTGTACAAGAGTCACCACCATTTACCTCTGAAACCGCCTTCATCTTGTAAAACTGAAAACCCATTAAACAATAACTCCCCACTTCCCCTTTCCCTCAGGTCCTGGAAACCATCATTCTATTTTCTATTTCTATAAATTTGACTACTCTTAACTACTTCTCACTTTATACACACACATATATATATACACATATGTGTATATATATATACATACATATATATATATATATAATATAGAGAGAGAGAGAGAGAGAGAGAGAGAGACAGAGAGAGAGACAGAGAGAGAGAGAGCTTTAGCATTTCTATTATGTTCCTTTGTATAGTTGTATTTATATTTCTTGTGTTTGGGTTTTGTGGAGCTTCTTAAGTCAGCTTCTAGCTTTCAATAAGTTTGAAAATGGTTTCTTTAAATATCATGTCTATCCCTACCCCTATCCAAGACATCCCAATTTTCAATTTATCAGAGACTTTAAATTATCTCACAACTCATATAAGTTTTTCTCATTTTGTTTAAATTTGTTATCTCTCTTTGCTTTACTTTTGATAGTTTCTCATGATATGTCTTCAGGTTTACTGTTCCTCTCTTCTGCAAAGCAATCTGCCATTAATCTCACCCAGTATAATTTTCACCTCAGATATTGCTGTTTTTCTTTCTTTCTTTTTATAAAAGTGCTATTATGCATTTACTTTCAAATTTTCAACACAAGCAATGCATTTATACCAACTGCTTTAATTCTTTGTCTACACAATCACATTTGTG
Organism: Cervus canadensis; assembly: GCF_019320065.1. Classification (NCBI taxonomy): domain Eukaryota; kingdom Metazoa; phylum Chordata; class Mammalia; order Artiodactyla; family Cervidae; genus Cervus; species Cervus canadensis. The sequence continues at coordinate 1,522,091 of NC_057388.1, forward strand.
TCCATTTTGGATCAGTTTTGTGATTTATTTTGTCCCTCTTTCTTTAATGTGCACATATTTTCGCTCTTTGATTGCCCCACATGTTAAATTGATGGCAAGGATTATAATTTTACTTTTGTGATGTTGTTCCAATGCATTTAAAAATATATATATTCCTGAATTTTCCCCAGACGCATCAGTTACTTTGTTGGAAACACTTTTAATCCTTTTGATCTACTTTTGAAATTTGTTCAGTTCAGCTCAGTTCAGTTCATCGCTCAGTCGTGTGACTCTTTGCGACCCCATGAATCGCAGCATGACAGGCCTCCCTGTCCATCACCAACTCCCAGAGTTTACTCAAACTCATGCCCATCGAGTCAGTGATGCATCCAGCCATCTCATCCTCTGTCGTCCCCTTCTCCTCCTGCCCCCAATCCCTCCCAGCATCAGGGTCTTTTCCAATGAGTCAAATCTTCGCATGAGGTGGCCAAA